>NW_006763159.1:169266-244100 GCF_000264905.1 Stereum hirsutum FP-91666 SS1
CGACGTCGGTCATCCCCTCCCCTAGCCTAGGCTAGGTTAAGCTACGGTCGACGTCGGTCATCCCCTCCCCTAGCCTAGGCTAGGTTAAGCTACGGTCGACGTCGGTCATCCCCTCCCCTAGCCTAGGCTAGGTTAAGCTACGGTCGACGTCGGTCATCCCCTCCCCTAGCCTAGGCTAGGTTAAGCTACGGTCGACGTCGGTCATCCCCTCCCCTAGCCTTAGGCTAGGTTATACCAAAATTCAATGAGTTAATACCACAACAACCCTTCATTTCGATCTTTTATGTTGTGGGAAAGGTATTAAATAAATCATTTTTAAATCATTTAAATATTCGAGGGGGGGAGGGGGGGAGGGGGGTAAGGCCTTAAACGCGGAAGGTAAGATCCGGTAAGGAATTTTACGCGTGCCACCCCCTTGATGCACGCGATGAAGACCAGTACGGCGCGACGTCTAGTACAATAAAATGATCCTAAAAAATCCAAAAATCAAACAACATCCTACCGCTTTGCGTGCTACCGATGGACATCGAACGTCATAACCCTCCCTTCCTATGTCGTGTATTGAAGTCTACGAGACATAATACTATAGAATTTAGAAAGGTGACGCGCTACCATGGTCCATTGCGCTACGACGGCGTTGAATGCGAAGGGACCCGCTACTGGTCTGTGAAGTCAAGTAATCTGAGTTATGATGTGCATAACGAGAAACTATGTAGTCAATTGAAATCTCTGGTGCTGGTGTCATGACAGGAAAGCCACAGGAGGTGATCCCCAGACTCAAAATCTTCCCGACAGCGAGGGGAATGTCTCGCTATTATGAAATGTCAGGATCAGAAACCGAGCTTGAGGAACTACCACCGCAGGTCAGACTAAAGTCAAGCATGAAAGGAAATCATCGTCGACGTAGTTTGGAGGCAGCTACGAAAGCCGACAAAACCAACCGATGACAATGCAAACACTGACATGTGGGCTAGGAAATGAGAAGATCGTCTGGGGTGCATTATTGCTTCGAATTCGGGTTGCAATCGTTGTATTGTTGAACGCCGGTCCAAGAAAAACAGTTATCACCATACTATTATACTACCGCTGATGGGCATCGAACCCACAACCCCCACCTGATACTGACGTAGGAAGGTGATGCGCTACCATTGCGCCACAACGGCTTAAACGACACCAAAATGACGTCGATAAAGACAAGGTCGATAACATTAACATTGGCGAATAGGGGCTCTGCTCGACTCCATTTTCGAACGCCATTGTGTCTTGCTCACTGGATTTCACCACTCGCATAGAGACTATAGCTGGACGAAGAGTGCCCACGATAGAGACGCTACGCGGCAACTCAACGGCTCAACGGCGAAGAGGAAGATAGATGAACATGACGATACGCGGGCAAGAGCGGAACACGGAATGCCAGCCCCGGATTGGTTCGTTCGTGTTCGAGAAAAAGTCGCCGGCAGACGGCAGACGCTGACGTCACTTGGCTCGTCCGTTTACTCATCGTCTCCGACGTCGTCAAAAGGCTTGACTCACTCTTTCCATCCTCTCACCAGCACCGTCCACAACAGCCAACACATCCACTAACGACACTCAAGCTTCAGCTTAAGCATAGCATACACGATGTTCTCTATTGCTCGAACCCTCGCTCGTCCTTCTGTCCTCGCCCGTTCGTTCGCTGCCCCCGCAGGCGCGTCCGCCATCCATACCCTCCCCGAGCTGCCATATCCCTACAATGTACGTCTCTTCTCATATATCATATCCATATATCTTCGTCATTTCCTTGTTGTATGTTCACCATGGCTCATATATATACGGCACAGGCTCTCGAACCCCACATCTCCGAGCAAATCATGACTCTGCACCATACAAAGCACCACCAGACGTACGTCAATGGGCTCAACGCCGCCGAGGAGTCCTATGCGAAGTCATCGGATGTGAAGGAACAGATCAAGTTGCAGAGCGCGTTGAAGTTCAATGGCGGTGGTACGTGCTTTCCCGCCTCCCGCTTTGAACTCCCTCTCTCCCCAACTCCTTTTCGCCCCTATCTGTCTACTTACGTCCTTTTCGTACATATCCATCCTGATTCGTTCTTCTCCATTGCCTTATGCGCGTTTATTGACCTCTGTCGTGGATGTTCCACAGGCCATATCAACCACTCCCTCTTCTGGAAGAACCTCGCACCGACGTCTCAAGGCGGGGGTCAACTCCCCGAGGGCTCCCAACTCAAGAAAGCTATCGAGCGCGACTTTGGATCGGTCGAGGAGTTCAAGAAGAAGTTTAATGCTGCGACGGCGGCGATTCAGGGGAGTGGGTGGGGGTGGTTGGTGAGTACTTGTTTCGCGTTATGTATTTCGTACTGTGATGTGCGAGGGGAATAAGGGATGAGGATGCTGATCGTTTGTTGTCGCTGGTGCGGTGAATGTGTAGGGATTGAACCCGACGACGAAGAAGCTCGAGATCGTGACCACGGCGAACCAGGACCCTCTCATCTGTACGTCTATGCCCATCGCACTTACTTCTTCCCTGGCTAATTCTTGTCCCTAAAATAGCCCACGTCCCCATCATCGGCGTCGACATCTGGGAACACGTACGTATTCTCGTTCGCAAGGCTTGTTGAACGCACATATTCACCTTCTGAATTTGAACGCTCTTCGTGAATACAGGCTTTCTACCTCCAATACAAGAACGTCAAGCCCGACGTACGTTTCTTTCCAATTCCCTACGACAGAAAGCCAGTATGACTAACTCTTTGAACGAATGAACGACACAGTACCTCAACGCGATCTGGAACGTCATCAACTTCAAGGAGGCAGAGAAGAGGCTTGTGGAGGCTGCATAAATGGTCGACTCATGACGCCTTACTGGTATCCGTCTCTCGGGATCTTGAAAGCCCGAGTGGTTTTGAGGGGAGGTTGTATGACTTTACATTGGAGTTTTGAAGCGGGTGGAAGGATGTGGGGATGTTGAGACGTGGTGTAGACGAATTGGTTTGAGGGTGCTTTCGCTTGTAATATAATCCTTCATTTTCGTTTTCTGCTTGCTTGCTTCGTCTCTCGAAATGTCCACCAGCCTGTGGATACTTCGGTTTCTGAGTTTATTCGATAGGTTTGTTCGCGGTTCATTAATGTTCAGCGCTTCATCGCCCGCCTTAGATTATGATGTTTGTTCGAGCGGACAATTCGTGTCATGGTCGAATGAACCTTGTGGTATTGTACCGTGAAGGATAAATAGTATGCCGTTGTGGCGCAATGGTAGCGCATCACCTTCCTATTGACATTTCGGAGAGGATCAGGTGGGGGTTGTGGGTTCGATCCCCATCAGCGGTATTAGCTTTTCGCATAATCGGTGCTTTTTAAGTGGTCAGTTTTTGCATAATCTACTTTCGTGTATATCTTCTAGTCTCAAATGAGGGCGGGTTCCCTTTTAGGGTGTCGCTGACCGGCTGGTTTGAGACTATATATCTTCCAGATTGAGTTGCCTCCCCGCCCCTTGTTGGATACTTCGCTCCCTGGTCCACTCCTCCCCTCGCTGACATGCAACCTTCTCGGACCGCCGAAAGAATCTCTTCTCAAACGCCTAAGCGTCGACGAACTGTGCCAAGAGAGTGGCTGCAAAGGACGCTGAAAAAGCGGGTTCGTTGGATTTAGAATACGAAGGTTTTAATCGAGGAACTCGGACAGTGGGTGGTCACTGGTGGCCTTAAAAAAGTAATTCGTGCTTCTCTCGAGTCCTCCATGACCGGCAAAGAGTTAATTATGCTGCCACAGATTGCTTTCACATATTTTCTATCTATGAATGGTTGGACCGTCAAGCGTAGACAGCTTCTTGTACGAGTCGTGTATGCTACTATGTACTAGCACCTTTGGTGTTCAAGTGATGAGGGTGTGGGGCGAGGGGTCAGCAAGGTGCCACCCAATCATCACCACACCGAGGCGCCTACAGAATAAGAAATGGGGCGAGTCGGAGGTGAGCTCCCTTCCCTGTAAACAAACCCGCCTTTCAAAGTGGCAACAGCATGCACCTCAAACTCATAACAATCCCCGTGCCAACTCTCCACACGATGGACCCGAACGCTTTCGTCGCGCGCATATAATCGTGGGAGTGGCCCTTTGGATTCTAACCATGCTTCCATGAGGTGATGATCTAGTACAGAGTAAGTTCGCAATGGCACGGGGTCAGTCCAACCAAGATGATTGAGCGGTGAATGAAGAAGAACGTACCTATATGACGCCAACCGCTAGGTTTAGACACGGGCGTCGCACGCCCACCGCCTACGTCGACACCGACACCAGAGGCCGATGTGGCTCCAGTATCCCTCACCGCAACGCGCCCCAAATTCTCCCACTCCTTCTCCATACTCCCATAACACATACTGATCTTCCCATGCGGCGTGACCTCCCGGAACCCGAGACAGAGCTTCCCGCCCCAGAGCCGTTCTTCGACGACTAAGGCGTTCGTCTGCCGCTCGAACATGTTCGGATCGAGCTCTCTTGTGTTGCGTTCTTTGAGTACGACTTTTTTGTCCGTGTGGAGGTCGGAGAAGAGGATTTGGAAGGTGGCAGAGAGGAGGAGGTTTAGGATGTAGAAACTTAGGCTGACGCGGAAAGAGTTTGATGAATCTACGCAGACAGAAAGGGTTTATCAACATTACATCCCATCGTGCAACTTGAAGCCACGAAAGGTCATACTCACGCTCAGATGCACCCTCCAAAGCACACACCATATCCTCATCCAAACATATCACCCTCCGCCCACTCACCACACTCACCACATCCACACACCCCCATTCCCTCCTCCCAACACCCCCAACCAAACAAAACCCATACCGCTCCTTCCCCACCGATAACCTCTCCACCGCAGCCTTGAACAGCCCCTCATACACGGACACACCCGATTCTTCCAATAAGGAAGCGTAGTGGATCGCCGTGTACCCGTCGTGCGTGAGCAGCCAGATGGCGCGGTTCCAGAGCTGGGAGAGCGCTGGGCAGGGCATCGTCCCCCTGGAGAGGGAATGGGATTCAGAGGGGATCGAGGGCAGTGTGTGGTATTTATAGATAGGGATGTGGGAGAAACCTTGTGAGCCGGCGGGGTAGGTGAGCCTGGCGCGGGCGAGGGTGGGTCTGAGCATCGGAGGTGAGAGGGTACGGTCCGTGACTGCCAGATGAATTCAGAATGTGAGTGACGAGAGGTGGAATATTCGTTCGGGATGGAGAGTGGGAGGCTTGAGCGAGTTCAGGTTTGGGCTTTATATATTCTAAGGATGGCACAGCACGATCGGAGGGAAACAGTGCTGCTCGGGATCAGCCAAGCTCGGCGCAGGCGTTTAGTCACGGCACGAACAATGGGCTACCAGTTTAGGAATAAAGTGTTTGTTTGGCGCTCTTCAGTCTTAGTAGCTTTGTAAATTGTTTACCGATGCCCCTGGCGCATTGGCCGTTACTAAGGATGTCGTATCCGTGTCTCTGCCTATGTCTCAATCATCCCTACATCTTGCTCCTCCCGACGTTCTTCAGCCGTCCAAGGATATCATTAGTGATGTATGAGCATGCATACTGATATGTCCCACGTACATAAGCGCATAAAGAAGATAGCGGAGAGTGAGACGACGGGAACATGCACCCCAAAGACCTGACCGGAGGCCAGTGCACATATCACATAGCGGGTCCAAGCGCGATATAGCATTGTTGCCGTGCCCGCGCACGCCACATACTACTAGCGCAAATTGACAACCTCAAGTCACGCTGATATGCCCGTCAGTCCCTCCCGGAGCGGAACGCTGGTCTTGCCTTATGCAAGGACGAATTTTCTGGTCGGCGTGCCAGTTGCTGCTCTTCCTCGCGTTGTCGGACGGTGAGTAAAGTCACATTGCGCAGTGCCTTGACAATATGCAACACGGTTTAGCATGCCAGGCAACGAAAGAGACGGACATTATGATGATTGTTCTTGTATACGCATAAAACCATGCAAGAGTGGATACAAGGCAGGGATAGAACAATGAAGGTGCCAAATCTGTGCGAAGTTTCAGCGAAAGTATTGCACAGTTGCAGAGGCACACTTACCGGAAATCTGACCGGCACAACATTTTCCTGCCCCTATCCACCTGTCTTGCAGTCGCGACCCGCAACCGCGTCCCTCATTTTCCTCCCAACGTGGTTCACGAACCCCTCGAAAACCGCCCTATCCCTCCCCTTTACCCACTCAAACCCGACCTTGACACTCTGTTCGGTTTCCGTGACGCGTTCCGCTGGGCCTTCTACGTTAGGCTTAGATGCAGTCCCCTCTTGAGATATGGAGGTCGTGCTCTTCGAAGAGGATGCCGTAGACCGATAAGCGGCAGTATTATCGACCAAGAAAACTCGACATCCGAGTATCGGTGACTCCAGCGGAGGATTCGAACTCCCCGATGGCCGTATTCCCCCATTCGTAGTACCGCCACCTTCTCTCGAACTAATATCATCCTGCGTATCCTCGGCGGTATCACGCTTTCTCTTCCTCGAGTTTGCGCCTGCTCTTCGTGCAGCACGAGACCAGGTATTTCGGGGCGCTGAGATGAGGAAGTAGCCGTCGGATGAGGTGGATGCGGATGAGAGTGTGGCGATGTTGGGGGGTGGGATAAGTTCCGATGAGGAGGGTATAGATGAGTAGACTGTTTCGGGTGGAGAGGTGGATGGAACAGGGTTGGTCGGTGGATGGGAATCGGATGACGAGACGAAGGAGCCTGCTTTGAAATCGAGTTCGGGTACAGAGCGGATGACCCCTTGTAGAGTATCGCGAAGGTTGGTGCTCGAAAAGGCAATGACTGACTCGCTAGAAGGAGTTGGAGGGTAGAGGGACTGATACAGAGTAGTCCTCGAGGGCATGAGGTTCTGCACCGTGGGGTTCGAGATGCGAGAGATTGTCTGAAGATTCGCAAGACCCTTAGAACACATATGAAGAAGAAGAGCAAATAAAAAACGCATACATCAGGAGCTCTCAGCTCCCCGAATGACCAAGCAATGGCCCAACGACGAGTCTGACCTTGAACGAACTCAGTAATGGCGTAGTTATCGATCTAGCCAAGACAATCAGTAATCGCCTGGGCCTAAAGGAGACAACTTGTATACCTTATTCTCCCTCAGTGCTTCAACGATCTCTGCCAGAGAACTCAGCTTTCCGAGCATGGAAGTATACCACCTGTGCCAAATGTCAGTTCACCGAAGTATCATAGTAGAATGTTAGACGATAGCCTACCGACATCTGTCGCGAAGCAGGAACGACTCTTGGACCATCCTGCGCACAAATGCTGCCTCACCACCATGGGTGATCATCTCCACGTCTGCTCCGGTACACACCTAGTCGACGGTAGTAGAATTAAATCGGGTTGGCCTCCAGACGTCCACAGCACGGAAGGTAGAACTCACAGCATTTGGCCCCGTGGATTTACCCTGGGCGGACCGTGAAACGTCGACCTTTGAGCTGTAGAACGGAGGGTTACACATTGTGAAATCGAAGCTAGGTATGCAGGTAGTAAGTACGCTTGATATACCGACTTATCAAACGGAACATCTTACCAGGATTCTCGAAAGTCGCTCAGTTGAGACGGGAATATCGTGGCTCCTGCGGTCGTTTGTGACTTGATAATCGAGATACGAGAGGTGAGATTACTTTTCGCTATATTCCTTTCTGCTGACTGCAGCGACATTGCGTCAATATCTACATGAAGAGTAATGTGGGAGATCAGAACAGTGTAAAGAGAGGACAAAGCAGAAGAAACATGCCTGTCCCAACCATCGTCCAGTTTGATGAGATTCGGCATGCTAGAAGTGGGTAGATCGCTGAAGCGCCTAGTCCACTGGTCGTTCAGCGAGAAACCCAAGTATGATATAAGCGTAGCTCAAGGTTTCGTGATGGAACGGAAAGAACCGCAGAGGGCGTACATGTCAATCCCTCGACAACTCATCTGTCTGCTTGAAATGGGGCCGTTACCGCTAGAGGTAATCTGCGGTGGGGCCGTCGAGGTTAGGAGGTCCTCGAGCCAAAGGATATAGTTAAGTCTACGATGTAAAGTGGAACACATATCAGCAGAGCGAAGGACCTCGTCATATGGTATATCCACGGAAACGTCCTGCTCTTGGCTGACTCACCGATTGGGTACCTACAAAGGGATGAAGATGACCGTGAGCTTGCCGTGTCTCTGAAGCAACGGACTGGATCATTAAATACCGACCGTAGGACACAATCTATCCTGGGGTATAGTGACTACTAGATTAAAGTCCCGATATAAAAGTGCTTCCGTGAGACGCCTACGCTGCATCAAGAAAAAAAACATTCAAAGCACATACAACAACCGCAGTCGATCTGACGAGTCATACCTCTGCGAAGATTCATCCTGGAAGTCAATCGTAACATCCTCGTTCTTTGTCTTCACCAAGCTGTGTGAGTTATTAGTATTGGGGTCTCGTGCCTCTTAGTCGATGTACGACAGACATACTGTGGCTGGAGAGACGGGTATGCCTCTGCGAGTTTTTGGAAGTCGGGTGGGGAGCTGTACGGGTTTCGTGGATGCATGAAGCTAGATGTCAAGTATCAAGGTAAAAGTCCGACTTCCATAGCGTTCGGATTGCAGAAAATGTCTGTGATCGACGTGTGGTCGACGTCAAGAAAGAGGAGGTGCCACAACAGCTAACCTGTGCAAATAACGACCCGGACTTCGCCGAGTGGCGCTACACTTCAGCAAAGTGTTGTCGTCTTCCACGTGCTTCCGCTTTCTTGCTGTTGCCGTCCGGAAGCTTTGAGCGAACTACATCGCAAGTATAAAAGCAGGGATTTCTATTCGTCTCGAAGATCCATCATTTGACCTCTGAGACGATAGTGTAAGTGCCACTTAGCTAATTTCTATGACGTTCGATCCTAGTATGCGTTTCTAACTTGGTTCATATTGGGTTCATACCTACATCATCACCGTCTCATGGAATGATCGCGCTGACTCTCGGAATACCTTGCCTTTATTAGTGTCTGCTTAGATCACTACGAAAATGGACCCCACTCATCCAGCGAGTTTCACTCATGAGATTGCTAAGCTCTCCACTGGTCGGACATATCATTACATCGACCAAAAGCCCGATGACTATGATCCCGCACATACCCTCACCATGCTCTGCGTACACGGCTTCCCTGACTTCTGGTGAGCTCAGAACCCTTACTAACATCTCTAGCAAGCGCTTTCGTCATCGCTTTTCCCTGCCCTTCCTCCGGAGAACTAGTCGATTCATGATATATCTTACTTAGGTATGGTTGGCGCTTCCAGATCGGGCCTTGGGTTCGCAAAGGCTATAGAGTCATTGTGCCTGACATGCTCGGATACGGCGGTACGGACAAACCTGAGAGCGCGGAAGAATACTCGACGAAGAAACTGTGTGCTGATTTGAGCGCATTACTGGACCATATCAAGGTCGACCGTGCGGTATGCCTCTTCAAGCTTCCACATGCTTTATGACGGCGGTGCATAACTGACAAGGTCACCCTGGAATTTGGCTGCATCTTTGATTGTAGATCGTCCTCGGGCATGATTGGGGAGCCTTTGTCGTCGGTAGATTCGCATTGTGGCACCCCGAGAGACTGTTGGCCCTCGTAATGTACGTCTGTTCATATCACTTCTCACTTCTCTCTTTCATCTATCTGAATTCAAAGCTGGTTCTTACTTATCATTTACACTCCAATAGATTATCAATCCCGTACACCCCGCCACGGCCGAATTACCTTTCTCTCCAAGAAGTCGTGAAGCATATCCCGCACTACGGCTATCAGCTTTACTTTGCTGATTCGAGTTCGACGGCTGAAATTGAAAGCAAGGTATGAGATACTTCCCACCTCTGCACCTAACGGCGAATCATCTCATATGATCCCCTCACCTGTACAGCTCCCCCGATTCCTCGGACTGATGTTCGGGTGCGTCAAGATGGATCGGTCCTTTGTGTACGAGGGTAACCTGAGAGGTATCGTGTTAGACGACAAAGAAGAACCCGGTCCCAGCCCAAAGCTCTCTGACGAGGTATAACGCCAGCCACTGCCCAGTCTACAGATCCTCTTAAACGACTGATGCCATTCTAATTTACAGGAACTGAAATACTACACCGAACAACTGAAGAATATGAACGGGCCCCTGTCATATTACCGTACAACGAAAACCCGCTTCGACGAGGAGAAAGGTACATTTCACACCCAGTTCTGTTCTTCACAGTTCTAAACATGCGATTCGCATCATCCAGCTGCAAACTTACAGGGAAAGTTCCCCGACGATCTTCCTGTTCTTTACATTTGGGGCACGCACGACCCGACCACCACTCCCGAGTCCCTGAAAGTCTCCCGTGCGATGATTCCGAAACTGAAGGACGTCGCGATCGATGGGATTGGGCATTGGATTATGGTGGAAGCAAAGGAAGAGGTGACGGGCAACGTGGAAAGGTGGTTGGAGGAGCTAGAGTTTGACGTGAAAGCGGGTTCGAAGCTCTAGTTCTCGTAGGATAGGCAGAGGTGAACAGTGAAAGCTAGCTCGAGTCTCCAAGTGGTGCACCGGTGCTGAGGACGATCAATGCTGGATGAGGAAGAAATACTCATGCATATGAATTCAAGTTGCCTGAAAGTTGAAGAGAAGTTGACATTTTGCAGCATTTTGCGCTGTTTGTTGAAGTAGAATCATGAGATAGATTATTACTCATTCCCTTTGCGCATGCCGTTGTGGCGCAATGGTAGCGCATCACCTTCCTAAGGTGGGGGTTGTGGGTTCGACCCCCATCAGCGGTACTGTTAGATAGATATCGACTTTTACTCTTCCTTGAAAGCGTGAAGTATTTGTGCAGTCGTCCATGATTCATAGTAAGGCTACAATCATATCGGCAGTCCCTGTCCCCGGGTGATGTCCCGCGGCTGTGCCACTGAGTCGTGTTTTGGAAGTCGCGCGGAGGCTCATGTTACATGTAGGGTTAGGGTGATGGTTTTCTTGACTTGCACTCTCATTCGCGTTCGCTCTGGTCTTCACCCTACGCACTGGACTCTGATTCTGAGCTGTCAAGTCAACCTGCACATCGACCACAATGTCTATGGCTCCTGAAGGCCAAAATATGCATCGTCACTGACAATGTTCAGTAACTTCCTGCTTTTCTTCCTTCCATGCGCCGGTTGGGATATGGGTGCTTATTTCTAGAGCGCACAGGCGGCGGACTGAGTGACCTCATTAGAATACTACCGTTTCTACCAAATGAACCTTTGGACTCGGATCTCAGCGGGAAGAGTACTATGATCTAGATCACCCTTTTTTTGTTGGTACAGAGCGTGCTCTTAGCGTTAGCGCACCCCTCGGCTATAGCTGACGGTGAATTTGCCATTTCCTTACTATCGCAAGTACTCGGAACCTTTCTTCACTCTGCCACTCAGTGGCACTGCCATTGTGGCGGACATCCTACGATAGGGTTAGGATAAGAGCTTCCATTGTCCTTACTCCAGACTCTCACGCTTCTAATCCTGGAACCATCGCTGTCTCTTCACCATCGCAATGTGAGCATAAGTTCTGCACATTGTCTTGAACATACCTGCTTATAAGAATTGTATGTGACATCCCTCAGCAATCAGATCATGTCTTCCTCAGCAGCAGCCGATCGATCGCCATCCGCTCTTTCGCGAACACCACCCGAGCTGCTAGCGGCATTCTTTCTCTGGTCCGTTCAAGAAGTTCCAGCCAAACCTCGCAGCCACGAGTCGCCAATGAATATAGCTGCGGTTTGTGGTCAATGGCGAGCCATCGCGGTCTCTACTCCTGATCTTTGGACGCGGATGTCATTGACCAGGCCATGCGAAAGGATTTCAACTGACGACCAACTTTCTCATATACAATCCCTGCTTAACCTATGGCTGGAGCGATCAAAAGACAAACACTTGTATTATTCGATTCGCTTTACATCGACATCAGACCAGCCACAGCCCGAGCTATGGAGATCTGAGACAGCGCTCCGCCCACTGGTCGCTGCCCTCACGCAGCAAAGCCACCGTTGGGCAGATATCGAGCTTTACACGCCCGAACTCGGTCCTGGGCGTTCATCGAACGTCAGGCTAGATGATGTAGACCTCCCGCACTTGATGCGACTCGCATGGTGTGGTTGTCTCGCAAACGACCTCAACATTTCGCTCTCGCCCAATAACGCTCCACGGTTAACGTCCGTCTTCCTCCCTACGTTCGTTCTCCAGCTTTGCACCCTCCCCTGGTCTCAGTTGACCACGCTCTTTATCCGAGATGAGGACGCAGATCCTGCCTACGTTCACGAGGTCATCGACGTATTATCGCGTTTTACGCACCTGAAGGAACTCCACATCCGGGCATGGTTCCATGATCTCTTCCTCGACGCCGTCCATCCTACCAGAATAACCTTTCCCCATCTCACACTTCTACACGTCGCCTCAAACATCGAAATTGTGCTTGCGGGGATCCTCGACTCGCTCGATGCTCCCGCACTCACCGCTCTGTCATTCCACGGCTGTTCTCACGCCACTTGGTCCCCCGGCGTCGCGGCGTTCGTCGAGCGCCATTCTGCGTACTCGAAGCTCGAGACCGTCGAGTTAGGCTACGAAGGTCCCCATCGTGATATCGGGATGTTCATCAAGTTTTGGCGGCGGTTTGGCCCAGCGCCAGGACTGAAACGCATAGGGATGCATCTGGACGAAGGAAATATCGCGATTTTCCAGGCGCTGTATCAGTGTTGTCTGTCTATGTGCATGGAGAATATTGTCGACCCAGAGACGGGGGAACGGGGTCCGAGTGCAGGGGCGGCTTTGGAGGAAGTGGTGTTGTCGATGGAGATGGGGTATACGTTTTCGCATCCGGACATCCTCACGAAGGTAATCCAATGCCTCACGATTTTTATGGATGGTGAGGGTGGTCATCCTGCCGGTTCTGAAGTCGATCTCGAGAAGCCAGAGAAGCAGAAGCCGTTCTATCCATGCGCACCAATGAGGAGGATGCATTTCCGCATGATTGAAGACGACGAGCTCTCGGGGTCGAAAGTTGACATTTACTTCGGATTCAAGAGATCTATCAGCGCTCTACTTTCGGACTGGGTGGAGAGAGGGTTAGAATTGTCGTTCGAATTGACTGACAAGGGTTGTATGTTCTTATGACTGGGATGATTGGTTATGGTCTTAACTCAAGCCTCCGGATTCGTCTCGTAGTATATAGGCTGTTCGGTACGATTCGGATGTGAACGTTCTTCTGGTTCCTTTGTCAGACTGAGTAGTACCGTCGCATCTTTTTTGTACGTATATTCATGTTCTGTTTTCCCATGTTGTTGTATTTGGCTGTATGGTTACCGAATAGGTTGAGAACGCGCCAATGAGTCTAGTGTGGGGCTCTGTATAAGTACTGGTCCTGCCTTCGAATTCCTTCCCCCCGGTCTTCTTCTGCCCTCGAATAGTGAGCATCACCAATGCGCTCCTTGGTCAATTTTGAGGCTAATGCGTACCTGTGATTGCTACTAGTACTGTCTACGGTGCGCCGACGGCATTAACATGTCTTTGCCACCTTACGATTCGGAATCAGCACCCTCGAAGCCATCTGGATCTGCTCTCTCCCGCGTCCCACCTGAGCTCCTCGCAGAGTTCTTCCTTTACTCTGTTCGAGATGCCCTTGTAAAGCCCCGCTGTGACGATACACCACTGAATATCGCTGCAGCCTCCCGTGAATGGCGAGCCGTCGCGCTATCCACGCCCAATCTTTGGGCACGGTTCTCCATGGTCGTTAAACCTGAAGGAAAGACTGACGACCAACTGAAGAACTTTCTGCCTCTCCTCGAAATGTGGCTAAAGCGGTCACAATCCGCCCCCTTGTCTTTTACTCTCAGTTTCATCCCGGCTGAGGACGACCCAGAGCGGGGAATCGCCACAGTCTTCTACCCCCTTATTAGAACCTTGCAGCTGCATTCCAAGTGTTGGGTGGACGTCGAACTTCACACGCCTGATATCGATTATGTCCCTTCACCGCGCATCTACATGATCGATACGGACCACCCGCTTCTTGAGCGGCTCACACTGTCCAGTTGTCTCGCAAACGACGTCGCCCTTTCTCTCTCGCCCGGGAACGCACCGCGCTTATCCTCTACCACCCTTCCGACTCCCGCGCTCCTAAGCTGTTTGCTCCCCTGGGCCCAGATCACGACGCTTCATATAAGAGACATCGACACGAGCCCAGACTATGTTCACGACATCGTCCATGTCCTGTCGCATTTCTCGTGCCTCCGCGTACTTCACATCCAGGCCGACCTTGAAATCGTCTTCCTCGATGACGCCGTTCCCACCCGGATCACGCTTCCCTATCTCACCCACTTTCGTATCGCGATCAACGTCGAGATGATCCTGGACGCGCTCCTCGCCGCACTCGACACCCCAGCACTCAACACACTCTCGTTCTACGGGTGTTCTCACGCCACTTGGTCTCCCAGCATCGCAACGTTCGTCGAGCGTCATTCCCAGTCCGCACCCTCTTCAATCGAGACCGTCGAAGTAGGATTCGAAGGTCCTCCGTACGATATGGTGCAGTCTATCAGATTCTGGGGCAGGTTCTCCAGGCCGGGGCCGGGGCCTAAATGCGTAGGGCTGCATCTGGATGAGGGGAATACTGTCACGATCCAGGCGTTGTCTGAGTACAGTCGGTCGATGTGGGTGCTCGGGGATCGCTCTGGGCCGGTTTTGGAGGAAGTGGTGTTGTCGTTCGAGATGGGATATGCGTATCTTCACCCGGACACGTTCATCAAGACGGTGCGACAACTCACGGTTTTGGTCGATGGGGAGAGGCGCGGTTATGTACCGCAGGGCGATGATGCTGGCCTTGGAAACGAGGACGGGAGGACGGGGGCGGCGTTCTTCCCATGTGCGCGGATGGGGAGGGTACGTGTTCGGATGATAGATGGTAAACAGGTTTTGGTAGGTGTAAGGGCCTTGTGGCTGATGCTCCGGCAGCTTATTAGGATGGCCCTTGCGAGCTTGGTCGAGAGGGGTGTGGAATTGACGTTCGAACGCGCCGAGAAGGGTTGTATGTTCGCGTGATTTAGATGTCCTGTTGTTTCCTGGATGGGTATGGTCGTCCGGCTTTCTTGTGTACTTATTAGGCTGTGTATTTTGTGGCTGCGGTCTCTCTGTACTTCTTACCACTGTTCCTGCTCGACGATTTGTGCGCAGGTCATAGTTTCGATTTTTGTACTTATCAACTTGTATCGGTATATCCTCCCTGATCTTCGTCCTTGTCAGTTGACTTTTGTGACGGTGCCACATCGACTCACACGAATTAGCACCTCGGACGCATATCGCAGTGCGTGAAACAGGGTGCTGAAAGTCAAGAGGACTATGAGTATTCGAAAGCTCTCTTGACGTCCCAGTTCCAGCACAGCTCGTGGTCCTTTTCGTAGAGCACGGAGGGACCTCTGGAGTCTCACTTAACAGATCAAAGTATCAGAGTTTTCGATGCAGATGAAGAAGATGAATCGACGATTGCATTGCATTGCGAACGCGCAAACTCTAAGCACACGAAGACCACCAGGATAACATCAACATGAACACGCAGTGTAGCGCGGGCCTACATCTACCAGGTCTCTCGCCCTATTTCCGGCCGAAGAGGACGCAACAGCAGCACAAGGACGAGGACAATAAGGATCACAAGATTAGCATACGCATACGGCCAACCTAGATGAACGGGAGCAGGGAGGCGTACCGAAGGAGTGGTGAGAATGGTGTATGGATCGTGATCATGCGAGCTTGGAGAAGAGTTTTGGAGCGAGGCAGTTCTGCATGAGAAAGGGGCGATATGATATTTTAGATGAGAGATGCGTTAGGACTGAGGGGGAGAACGGGGACGGGACGTACGTCGGCGCAGTGCATGAGGCTGGACGTGAGATGTAGAGTAGAGAGGAGGATGAATGGTTAGTACGAGTAAAGAGGTGAGTAGGAAGCAGCAAGTACGCACTGGACTGGATGCCGGGACATGTCGCGTCACAGTAGGACGTCGAGGGTGAGTAGATATACGTCAGGATTCAACCCATCCGTCTTGAAAATATGAGTAAACTGTACATACACCTAGATCAAAGACCAAAAAACGCGTCAGTCAGCACCTCTATCTCGACCGCAAAGAACGATGGAACACGAAACGCGTCGAAAATCATGAAGCACGAAGCGAGAAAAGTCAAGAAAATAGAGAGGACAGCACATAACTCACATCTCCTCGACACAAGTCTCGCCCTTATGGCCCTCGCCCGCCTCGATCTTCTCCTGACAATGCAGGAAGTGATGCTTCGCGGGCTTGCACGCCGCGGACTCTTCGCACTCTGAGCGGATCGCGGGCATGAGCTGTCAGTGTCGCATCCATCGTCCAACCCCAGATATTCCCACCAACCAACACGCCAACGATAAAACAATGTGTCAGTACGAATCTAGAAACCAAAGACTGCGAAAAGAATCGAAATGGAAAGGATAGGGGAATGATAGGGAAAGGGAGAGTCAACGAAAAGAAGAACATACATCCTCAGGCTCCTCCTCCTCCTCTTCTTCCTTCGCCTCCTCCTCGCCTCCTTCCTCCTTACCACTATCCTCTTCCGCCTCCTCCTTCTTATTCTCTTCTGGCTTCTCCTCGGCGTATGCGGTCCCGACGAAAGACGAGAAGAAGGACGAGAGTGCGCTCATTGTTTGTTTTTGATTCGCCTGTGTAAGTTCTATTGGAGTATTGTGTGAGTTTTACTTGGGGTTGGGTGAGAAGGTGGAGAGGCGGGAAGGATGGAAGGTAGAGCGAGACGCGGGTGACGATGACCAGCAGAGAACGAAGCAGCCAATGGATGCTCGCGCGTTTTCGGAGCGGGGGCACGGGCGGGAGATGCCGGGTTGTTGTTCAACTTCGGCGGTTGGGCCACAATCAGAGTCACGACATGACATGCGTTGGCCGTTCAAGTTGGGTGATAACCATAACCATTCCCGGGCCGTCTGCTAATACCTTAGTGACGAGTTGTCTCAACACGAGAAAAAGAAATACTGGATCAAAGCCTTGGAGGAATACATCGAATATGCAGAGGACTTGACACTGTCCTTTGGCATCGAACAACATCATGTTATGCGGCCTGTGGATGGTTATGATAACCGTAACGATGAAACCACCAAGGTGAGTCCTTCGGACCAGGGATTCATCATTGTCATCGCGATTCAACTTGAGGACCCGGCGCATGTACATACAGGCCGTCCTTGCGCATGCGGAGTATATTAGTCTCCGAGCCGGATTTCGGTGTGTTCGCGAAGAGGAGAAAAAGGTATGGCATATGCCTTCCTCTTCGTGGTTTTTCGTTGGCTGGATACTGTACTGTACTAATCGACGACTCGATCGTGGAGTACAGTTTTTGGAACTGAGAGCACAGCTGATGGAGTTACTTATCACAAGACTGAGCACTGAGCATCTCCGAGATGAACCCGTCCATATGTGTCCGGCTGTCCTTATCTGCATGTTCATTATGATTTACTGATGCTCCTGTGCGGTTTAATTCCGATGGTGGAGGGCTTAGCGCTTATCGGTGGTCTGGTCATCGTACTCCAGTACTCCATTCAAAGGTTATATCTCTGCACTTAAATTCCGATTCATGGTCATTGTCAATGGTGTCCGCATCGTAACCGTGTACTTACTCAGATTGTTTTTCAGCTTCGTTTTGTTGATGTTATTCACTTCGATGTTGTACGACGGAGCTTGCGGCGCTTGTTGTGATATAATGAGCAGTCGTGCTTGCTTTGTAGGTAAATCTAATGTTACAACTGTGGGTGCATAGTACCAATTGTCAGTGCGTAGTTTCCTCTCGCATCAATGATTCATTTATTCCAGAGAAAAACCACGCTCCTGCGCTCGAGATGTACAGTATGTAGCGCGTAATTTCTGTGGCGTGTCGTGAGAATTTTTATGCCTCATTGCTCTCAGTCAATAGTAGATGATCCTTCTTGTGCGCCGTTCCACTTAGCCGCTGGTTATTTCGGTGGCGTAGTGAGTATCCTGCAACATAAAGAGAAATATGAACGCGGCTTATACCACAACCTTCAACCAACCCGCCCCGAACCACCAATCTACGTCCATTCACCAACCCTCTACACCAAAAAATGACCCGCGTACATATCAAAAACGATACAGACCAAGCATTGCACATCGCCTGGACTTCAGGCATACCCTGGGCATTCCAAAACGGCGTCCAACCGGGGGAGACATTCACCAAACTCGACATGCCGAGTTGGCTATTCTCAATAGAGATCCGGGCTGCATACGGGGAGGAGTTCTCGGGAGATCAGTCTGCGGAGCAGGCAAAGACGATGGGGATGGCGTGTGCGGCTGGGACGGGTAGTATGCTGTTGGGGGCGGTGAGTGCTCTAGGCGCTCTGAGAGGCGCGATAGCACCAGCTGCAGCGGGATTGGTTGGAGCACGAGGTTTACTTGAAATGACCTCTAGAGGTGAGTATTCCTCATCTACGTATGATGCGAGTTCTCTAAAACAAATGTGTCAATTCAAGGAGGGCAGGCGTTCGCGACAGAAAGAGGAGGGTTTCTGTTGCGCCAGGGGAACGTATTGGTGGGGTTTGGGGAGAAGCACCTGGCGATTCGGTTCGAGGAAGGCGCATATAGAATATTTGATGAGGGCACCCAAGTTTACTTGTAAATATCACCTGCAAGTAAGTCTTTTTTGACCTTTTCGTAACGGTAGGCTTTAATACTGAGGTAGATTGTGTCCCTTAGGGCGCTGAAGCCTGAAAGTCCCCCAAAGGCTGATAGCATCGGCGTGCATGGCAAGGAGCAGTGCGGATGTTTGAGGCGACCTTGGGAAGGATTGGGAGCCGAGACAAGGCAGAGAGTTCGCGGAAGCGTGATATGATATTTTCCAATCTTCGAATACATCGTGTATCTTCAGTGAGCCGTGAATTCGAATGGAGGCCGCACGGGGCACCCAACGGGAGAATAATATGGTCAACCCAAAAACCTGAGACTACAATACAGATGAATATCGAGACTGCCTGTCAGAAGTAGTGCATACAATGACCCGGAAGAGTACCAACGCGTTACAATGGGAGATAACATTGAAACCTAGGACTCGAAGGCCCGGACCAACCGACTATTGGCCATTGATCCAATCAGTTGAGTCGAGCAGCACAAGCATTGAGAGAGGCATACCACACTGCCAGCAATCCAAAATATGATCTGGGTCGCTATGTACATAGAAGTTAACCTCGATACAAAGTCTGATGAAGTGCCAATGATACGTACTATTTCTTCTTTATGGCCAACAACTCTTCGTAATTGCTTCCCCAAAATGACACTTCATATAGTATAAGCAAGATTGGAGTGGCTCGAACGCGAAGACGGAAAGCTTACCCTCAAAATCAGGCTCGTATATGTCCGCCTCGTTCTGTCATACGGGTCAGTCGTCTGCTCTTAGACTATTAGAGGCATGGAATGCAGCATTTACCTGGTAGGCACCAGATTCGGCCGTAATCTCACGAAGAGGACGGATTGCGTCTGACACTGATTTATATGCATCTGATACCTCGCCCACCGAAGCGTTGAATTTCCACTCTTTGGCCACGATAAACTAGGGGTGAAGTCAGTTTGTGACCTCTTAGTCAGTAGTAAGCGAGGAGTTAGACACATACATGCCATAAGGCTGTCCTATATGCCGGTGTCAAGCTGGTTCCAGGACTTTCTCCGTACAGGAATGGTGTAGTTGCGACAAGATACATGGCGTCAACGGCGTCTAACATCCCATTGACTACACGCGTGAGCTCTTCGCGGTTCACGTCTGACTCGAAGTTTCTGAGTAGAACGAGGCGAGATGCAAGTGCGGACCCTGGGCCAACAGGCTGGTGACAAGGAATCAAGTGGTTAGAGCACGCATCCATCACGGCAGAGTTGTATGACTTACTTGGGCTGGTTGAAATTTATTGAAGAAAGACCTATAGCTTGGCTCGACTGTGAAGGTGAAGTTACCCTTCAGCTCTCGTGTGACATAAGACCGGAGCGGCTCGATGGACTCGTTTGCTCTACTGCTATTTAATATGCTGTTGGCGAATGACAGGATACCGGCGGTGGACTAAGAAAACATAGTCGTCAATGGGGATGCAGAAAGAGGAGGACAAATGTAGTCACAGTCGCTGCGAAGGACCCGCCCCATCCTTTAGAAAATAGTCATAATATGAAATCAGTAAAGACCCGGGTATAGCGCAAAGAGACTATTAGACATGCACCATCTCGAGCAAATCGTACTGTATGGTCCACCATGAATTTCACGAATCTTTCTTGGTCCTCGCGAGCTGCGCTGAAAGAGACTTCGACTCTACGAAAACACTCCGCGAGTGAGCTAACAGAGTACATGGAGTCAGTGACCATAGCTCACGTTTTGACCTGTAGCTGAGGGAGTGCTAATGTCGTAA
Organism: Stereum hirsutum FP-91666 SS1; assembly: GCF_000264905.1. NCBI lineage: Eukaryota > Fungi > Basidiomycota > Agaricomycetes > Russulales > Stereaceae > Stereum > Stereum hirsutum. The sequence continues at coordinate 189,718 of NW_006763159.1, forward strand.
CGGTCAGAACTGTGCCGAAAGTCCCGCCGCCTCCGCCTCGCAAGGCGAAGAAGAGATCAGGGTACTGGCAATTATTTGTGACAACGTGTAGTCCGGAGGGTGTGACGACCTCAAACTGAAGCTATATTTGAATCAAAACAGCTCAGTGTTGAATGCATAAGCAGATATCGTAGGAATTTACCGCTCTATCGACAGCCAAACCTAGTGTATTGGAGAGAGTACTGTAACAGATAAGTCAGCGTTTCTGAAGATGCTGATCCGTCAATGCACACAGACCTATGACCTCCTCCCTGAACCGTCAAATCAATACCGCACGTCACCATGCAGAAGAGCCTATTGTTTACTTACCTGCAGATAGCCGCCTGCCACTCCCACAGTAAGATCACTAGCAGTCGGAATAGTGATGTTGTTCGCTTCAGCGAAATCGAGGATGGACGATGTCACAACTCCAGCCTTCGTAGACATGTGCGTTTAGGAACCAACGATGGACTGTAGACGAAACGGACATGATCACGCACCCCAAATGTGACTGCCGCGGTCGGAGTAGAATTACATCCATAGGGGACGAAGGTTTTGTTCAGAGATATCTATACCGCAGTGTTTAAGAGATACATTATGCGGCATGGTAACTCCAGGGAGCAACTGACCGATTGAAGGTTGTGCATCTGTTGAAGTAAGTACTGAATGAAACGGGCGCGGATGGAAAGAAATATAAACGCACCCAAAGTGCAAGAGAGTGAGGTGCGCTGCTTCGACCCTTAAGATCATGCTAATCGTTTGGACTGAATACGCATCGTATGAATGGAGTACATATACTGTACTTGCCCCGGTGTTCTTGATGACGAGCGGAATGGAGTGCGTTTTCGAGAACTTATAGCTGGCAAGAACGTCCTTGGTTGTCCGTACGTCGACCTAGTCGCTCTGTGAGCATATGAAGCAATACACCCAGGATGATATATAGCATACCGCGTACTCCGGAATGCTACCTTGACTGCACACTTGGGGTATGTCGAATGCATTTGAATTATTGACCATTGAGGTATCGAGAATACATCCGCTGTTTGTGGCTTGACATATCTCCGATCGAGTCTTCATAAAAAACATAGAGTCAGTACATAGAGTCAGTGTTTCCACATAGAGGCGTCGAGGAGTCGATATTCACATCTATATATGCTGAGAACGTATCTATGCGAACAACTTTAAAAGACATAAGATAATCGCACAAATTCACCATCCAATGAACGGATGAATAGAAGCACCTTCATTAAGATAGTCCTGAATGACAATGGAGCATTCGTCTGGGTTGAAGTCTCCACCGGTCCCGTTCGCCAGCTTGAAGCAAGGCCGCGCGAGCGGGATTCCCCGTACAAGCCTTCCTTGAACGGTTGCGTTGAGTTCATCCCAGTGAGCGCTTGACTGCTGAAGTGAAATATCCACCAGATAAAGGAGGAAGAAGGCAAGTCGACCTATAGGTAGCGACGTCATGTCAAGGGCCGCTCGGGCAATAGTCGTAATGAAGGGACAGCAAGACATCTCAATGTGCGACATTATATATGACTTCGCTGGCCCCACGGCGTTGAGAATAGAATGGATCACCAGACAACGAAGCAACGGATATGCTCTTCGACTAGGACTCTAGAATGCTCCACCGTGGCTCAGCATCAAGGACCGCATTGCGGTCTCCCAAACTGTGAGGTTTCAATCCTTGTTTGAGTGCGCCGCGTCTCCATTCAACGTTGATGCCTGTGCGTTAAAACACCGCGTTCTGCTAGCCAAGGAAGGCTTGTTACTTTGTGTAGACAAACAACGTCACGAGGCCTTACACAGATATGCACTTCGAAATGGAAGTCGGGAATTTCAACTTGTATCGCCCTCATAGAAGGTTGAGAAACATTCTGTTTAGCACGAACTCCCTGCCTATCCCATGGGTGGCTTCTCGAGGGAGAGCATGGTCGGTCGTCGAAACTGGGCCATCACGGGCTCTACAAGTACATGAACGCATCGTAGAGTTACCGGGACAAAGGGACAGGATAACACAGAGCTTCGGGCGACCCTTCGTCGCTGCGTGGTTGATAGTGATAGCGGTGGAGGCTCTCGCGGCGGCTTCGGAGATTGCGCTAGTAGTAGTGATCTTAAGAACATAACGCTATTTCTTCGGTTGTAAAATGTGTGTGAAGTTCGACAGAAACCGTGTCTAGATAGCGTGCACGTGCATACACAATGGCGACGAGAACGCAGAGGCAATGAAGTGGAATATGGTTCAGACACGATGATGCCGCAAACGAACCAAACAGGGGATTTTCTAGCGATATGGTACACCGCAACTACAGCGCCACTTTCCGCACCCCTGCACGTCAAGTCTGATTCAGTTTATGCGATTGGGAGCTCCTGGGAGGATAAAAGGTGGATCTGAATAGCGAACGCGACGGGTTTATGTCGAGCAATCGCAGCGACTCTACGGAGGTCCAGGCGAGCGGCTACCACCACTTTTCAATGGATTAAAGGACACAGTGGCATCGAAGGAATGAAGGTGCTGACAGACTAGCCAACGTGGGTGCGAAAACGTACCCAGAACCACTGCTCCGAGCTCTCCAGAATCGATATCTGCAGATTCGAGGCTTTGGGGATGCACGGCGCCATGGCAGTCAAGTGAGCAAGTTGACCTCCGTAAGCACCAGGAAAATCTGTGGAGGGGATTGACATACTCTGTGTAGCGCAAAGGATAGAACAAGGGAAGGACGGAATAGGACGCGGTTTGTCTGACTCTGAACTTTGCAGGAATGCGGTCACGTGGGTTGACGCGTTCGATTCGGGCAGATTCGGGCGCCACACGCGTCTTGTCTTTTGCTGCTCGCTTTCTCTACCGCAACTCTACCGCTCGCTGAGGTTTCCAGGATTATTATCTCGGACTCGTCCATGGCTTAGACATACTCTTGTAAACTGTGCTGTATTACTAGTGGTCCTTGTCAAGTCTGGCTCTCTAGATCTACTGTATTCTCATGAAACTACGACGACCAGGGCCTGACTCTCGGAAAGTTCTCCGCTCTACGATGCTAGCCTCGCTCGTCCCGCCGCTCGTCCTTGGCGCGATCTCTTCCTTCTGGGCAGCCTACCACCTCATCTCACGCTACGATTCCTCCCTCTTCGCGTCTCACCGCACTCACAACCCTCACTCGCACTATCCGGACTCGTATATAATCGACGTTGGCCTCCCCCCTCTCGCGCTCTATCTTCCCCACTCACCCTCGACTCCAACTCCACCTCCACCTCAGTCACATCCTACACTCGACCCTTCAAAATCCTATCTCTCCTACCTCCCCCACTCCGGCTTCCACAACCAACGGATCGCGCTCGAAAACGCACTCACGCTCTCTTCCATCCTAAACCTCACGCTCATCGTCCCGCCCGTAAGGCTTGGAGCGAGACCGTTGACGTATGCGAAGTTTGGGATTTTGGAGGGGGGGTGGAGAGGGGCGGGGAAGGAGGGGTTGGCGCACTGCGGTGCTCTTGCGGGTGTAGAGGTCGGCCTACCACCGGAATGTCTCGATTATTTCGACTATACATACGTAGCTTGGGACTGGCTCATCGACTTTGAGCACCTCGTCTCGACTGCCTCCACCATTCCCGACACCAATCCCGTCACATGGCTCGGATGGCCTGATACTGACTATTATTGGTTACACGCGGGCGATATCGACCTCGGACTTGGAGAAGGTTGGGCTCAAAGTGACGACGGGAGGATAACGGTGTTGAAAGACACGACGGCCTATGAGTTTCGGTTCGTGGATTATGAGCTTCTGGGTACGAATCGATATAATGCAACGTCGACACATCCGAGGTATACGACCGATATACCCATCGAGTCCCTGCTTGATTATTTCGCTCCATCCTCATTCGCTCGCTCCCCTCCCTTCTTGCCACCTTCCTCTTCCTCGCCTCAACACGAACCCTCACCCGATTCCGCAAGTAACGCACCCGAACTTAAACCCGCAACAAACACCCCCAAGGTCCTGCAACTCTCCTCCCTCTTCGGATCCTCCCGTCTCCACCTAACAACACCCTCCCACCTCGCTCTCCAACGCGGTATCAGGGAGTCTATGGTTTTTGGTGATCGGGGTACCGGTGCCGGTGAAATTCTGGGTGGGATGGTTGGGGAGGTTGTTGGGGCTTTGGGGGCGGTGGGGGGCGGTGTAGGGGTTAGCGGTAGCGATTTGGGCGATCAAGAAAGAAGTGGGAAGGATAGAAGCGGGGATGAAGGGAATGGACGAGAAGGAGGACAGAAAGCCAGGATAAAACAAATAAAAGGCGCAGGGACGTACCTTGGTGCACACCTTCGTCTCGGCGACGGAAAGTTCAAGTCTGGAGGAAGGGAGACGGTGAGAGAGGTGTGGTATGGGCTTGTTGTGAGGGAGATGGGAGTGAGTTTTGCGGAGGCGGGGAGGTTGGAACGTATCCTTCTTGGTGGCGATGGTGAGGGTCGGAGAGGCAGTGAGGGAGAGGAGGGGTTGGAGCCGATGATAGAAAGAGACGTACCGAGGCATAAAGAACCCGTTCCACCAGGCTTTCGACCTCCCTTTCCCCTTCCCATCCCACTCTCCTTAAACACCTCCACCAACTCAACTACCACAACAACATGTCGTCGCCCCCTGCACGTCCATCCAGACATGAAAAAATTCAACATCCCCCTCTACATATCCACCGATGCACGCGCTCCGGCTAACGATGCTACATTCGAGTTATTGCTGAGGACGTGGCCATGTACTTTTTTTCTTGATGACTTCCTATCGCCCTCTTCGCCTTCTCTACCTTCTTCCCCCTCCCTCCACAATTCCCTCCAAACTCATCCCAATCTCTCCTCCCTCCCTCACCCGAACCTCAAGTCTCTACATAAGCTCACGAGCAGCTTCGACCACACCCCCCTCCAGCCTCCTCTCCTCCCGCTGCTCGACGCGCTCATCACAAGTCACGCTTGGGGCGTCGTCGGCACGGACGGGAGCACGTTCAGTACGTATTTGGAGGGGGTGCTGTGGAGGGGTGCGTGGGGGATGAGGGCGGTTGGGAGGGGTGGTGGGGGGTAGAGTTGGGGGGAGGAGTTGGGAGGAGGAGGGACGTTGTGCTTCGTTATGTGATTTGGTGTTGTATGTCATAAATAATTTAAATTGTAACATCTGCAACTTTTCTTCCGCACCGCATATACACCGCACAGTACGCCGATACATAATCAAACGCTAACAACTCGTACTCGAAACCTTGTGTGGCCCAACCTGATCCGAGACAATTACAACACCAATCTGTTGGCACGAATCCTACGTAAGAAGTCGGAGAGAATTTTATGTCGGCCACTGCGTCGTGTGTTATACTTTAATTTAGCACCTGCGACTGATTCAGAGGGTGTAACTTGAAATTCCTGAACTCTCGGCGGGCCGGTAGCCATTGTGTTCGAGTGGAAGGTGTTCACGGGTTGGACATTCTGTCCTCTTTCTTCGCAACCCAGCTGAGGCTGAGTAAACATAGACTGAATGGGGGGCAGCATAGGGCGAGACGAGGTTGGAGGGGGCGGCGGCAAAGGCAAACGAGAGGATTGGCCGGACGAAGGTGATGGAAGCGAAGCTGACATATAAGTCAGTATGATGTGAATTCGAATACAGGGAGAGAATAGACAGAACGTACCATGACCGGACTCGGCGAAGCTTAAACCAACAGGAACGTCCCAAGAATCCAAGGGAATTGATCGAGCACGCAACGGTGTACCGCCGTGCAAGTCATGTTCACCAGAGAAAACGGCCGGAGGTGGTGGGGAGACAAGGTAGTCGTCGATGTCTAATAGAGGATAGCGGCCGAAGAGTGAGTAAAAATAGACAGTATGGGGGGGAAATGCAGGGAACAATACCTTCGAGTAAGATATCAGGGAGAGCAGTAGGTAGGATAACACTGGACTGAGCCGCGGGAGGGGATGTAAAAATGATCCAAACGGATGGAGAACGAGAATGAAGAGGACGGTACCTGTAGAGAACACGTCGCCGTCCACGGCCATATCCAGACGCGAGCGCACAGAGCGTGTCGGATCATGAGGTGCCCGCCGCTTAGAGCTTGAAGAAGAGGAAATGGGCGGACGATCCATGGCGCAAAGGGAGAGGCATACGAGAGGGAAGAAGGGGCGGTCGGTGCGATCTGGATAGCCAAACAATGAGCTATTTCGGGTGGATTTGCTGATGAGCGCCCACTCTTGCAGTCGGGTCTAGTCAGAATTGCGGCTGGGCGAGAAAACATCCCAAGCATACGTTGACCATTTATCAAGGTGACATCTATGGTGCTTCTATAGTCTTGTCTTCAGCAAGAGCACCACTGCGATGTAGTGGTTATGCCACATCTGATGACGGTGTCTTCACCGCGCGCGGGCGCCAAAGAGCTGGAATCGAACGCGTCAGCGCACGTGAGCGCATCCTGCAAAGAAAGCGCGTCTCGATTTCTCTCATCGTTGCACGCTCTTGACCATCGCCACGATGGCCGACATCCCGTCCCTCCTCCTCGCCTCTCTCGACCCACACAACAGAAAACAAGCAGAACAGTCTCTGCAGGCCTACAGCCTCCAACCTTCCTTCACGACCAACCTCCTCCAGCTCGTCCTCGCCCCCTCCCAAAACCGCGCCGTCAGACTCGCGGGCAGTGTCTACCTCAAGAACCTCGTCAAGGGCCGATGGTTCGATGATGTCCGTTGCTTCTTCTTCTCCGTCTTGCTATACATCATTGACGCGTCTGTGTTGCCAATGTAGGACGAAAACACGGTGTCGGACGCGGACAAGGCGGCGCTCAAGGCTCAACTCCTCCCTGCCATGCTCGCGCTCTCTGCACAGTCGGATAGGGGCCTCAGAGCGCAGATCGCGGAGACGGTGACAATCGTGGCGAAGTATGATTTCCCGCATGCGTGGCCTGATCTTATGGATGTGAGTCTTTTCGCCTTTGGTTTGTTGTGTATTTGTGTGGCGTATATTGGGGAGGGTCTGTGGCTGGGATATTGGCCGGCTGCTGCGACGTTCTTTTTCTGTAAGTATGTGCTACCTAGAGATGTAGCTGTGAGCGAAGCGAGCATATTATGGAACTTACACGGACGGGTGGCACCCTCGCGCTGGGTCGAGGGTTGCATACCCCCTCTGCGGATTCCAGTCCTGTCCATGACTCGCTCCTTTTCTAATCCTCAATCTCATTCATTCTTCATACCTTGAATCCCAAAATACTCACCCTTTTTCTCCTCCCAATGTCCCCAGCAAATCGTCTCCTCCCTCTCCGCCACCGATTTCACCCTCAACATCTCCGTCCTCGAAACCGCACACTCCATCTTCGCCCCCTGGCGCTCCGAAACCCGCTCCGACTCCCTCTTCAGCACCATCATCATGGTCATCCAAAAGTTCTTCGCACCCTTCCATCAGCTGTTCGAGCACACCTTCACCCAAATCTCCTCCGCTCCCCCTTCGACGACAAAAGAACAGAAGGAGCAGTTGGAGACGTATGGGCAGACGATGGCGTTGTTGTGCGAGATTTATTATGATTTGACGTGTCAGGACGTCGCGCCGGAGTTTGAGGATCTGCATGCGAGGTTTTTTGATGCGAGTGAGGGGTGGTTTTTGAAGTTGATGGCTTGGGATCCGAAGGAGTTGGAAGTTGATGTGAGTTTCTACCTATCACTAGTTTACCCGTTCGTGTGTGGAGTGGCTGACGCGTGCGGTGTGATGATATAGCCAGACGACGTTACGCCGTCGATCCCCAACAAGATCCGGACATCGATTCTCGAGATCGCCGAGGTGCGCATCCATCCCCATCCCCATCTCTTTCCCTCCTTTCTCCTCACTCAAAAACCTCCCCACCCAGATGTACGTAAAACTCTACCCCGAACTCCTCGCCTCAACCTCCTCCATCGAAGCCTTCATCCACACAATCTGGTCCCTCCTCTCTCCCTCCTCCTCCTCCTCCTCCTCCTCCTCCTCCTCCCACCTCCCCCTAACCCCCTCCACCTCCCCCCTAACCTCCCAATCCCTCCGTTTCCTCTCCACCTCCATCCGCTCCGGCACCTCCACCCCTCTCTTCCTCCTCCCCTCCACGCTCCACTCTTTGATCTCGGGCATCATCGTGCCGACGGTAGAGATGAGGGAGGAGGAGATGGAGAGGTTTGAGGATGGGCCGTTGGGGTGGGTTAGGGAGGGGATGGGGGGTGTGGAGGTTGTGGGGGCGAGGGGGAGTGCGGGGGATTGTGTGAGGGCGCTTGTGGGTGTTGCGTTGCAGGTTGGCGTGGGATCGGGTGGGGGGTTGACCAGTGGTGGGTTGGGTGGGGAAGGACAAGGACAAGGGGCGGGACAAGAGGGGGGAGAAAAACCGGGAGGAGCGAAGGAGGTGATGGAGGTTGTGGGGGGGTGGATTGGGAGGGGGTTGGAGGAGGCGAAGGCGAATTCGGGGGGCGAGGGGTGGAGGAAGAAGGATGCGGCGATTTATTTGTTTGAGAGTGTGGCGGCTTTGGGGTCGACGAGTACGGTGCGTTTCACTTTACCTCTTACCATTATTTTTTTCTCGTTTTATCGTGACTCGGAGGATTATGCTGACTCGCTTATCCGCATGCTCTGGACGTGTTGTGGTGTTGACGGATGCAGATGGGCGTAACATCAACGAACCCACTCGTGGACATCGTCCAGTTCTTCAGCGATAACATCTTCGCGGACCTCCAGGCGGACCCGGGCAGTGTCCATCCGATATTGCAGGTCGATGCGATTAGGTATTTGTGGACTTTTAGGAATCAGGTGGGTTATCTTTGTCTTTTGAGTTTTTGAAATAGCTTCATTTCGTTTTACTGGCGTTCGATGGTTGCTACTTCTTCGTTTGACGCTTTGTCGGAACTTTGACCGTTCTCGGCATTCCAATGCTCACTTCGAGATCAACACCAAACGCTAACACGTTCTTCCTCTCTTCTCTCCTCCTCCCCCCACTCGCCCACCGACCGACCGACCCACCTAGCTCACGAAAGAACAACTCCTCTCCGTCCTCCCCCTTCTCGCGCGTCATCTGGCCTCGGACAACGTCGCGGTGTATACCTATGCGGCGGTGGCTATTGATAGGATATTGGTGATTCGGAGTGGGAATGTTCCGATGTATGTCTTTTCATACACACCATGCCCTCGTACTTCACGTCCTTTCACTTCACGTCCTCCACGTTCTCTTGCTCCACGCCCTCTTCCTCGACGTCCTTTTACTTCACGCCTCTTGCTCTACGCCCTCTTGCTCTACGCGCTAACGTCCGATTTACTCATGTTGCCCACCCGACGCACACATCAGGTTCACACACGTCGACGTTCAAGAATTCGCGCCGCAGTTGCTCGGAATCCTTTTTGCGAAGATGGAGGCGGGCGGAAGTCCGGAGAAGGTCGCGGAGAATGAGTTTTTGATGAGATGTATGTTTCTCCTGTCCCCAACTCTCTACTCTCAACCCCATCCTTCCACTCCAACTTTTTGTCTGCCCTCTGAATGCACTCCTGACCTTTGAACCCATCTGACCCCCTTCGTGCGATGCTATACGAAAACAGGCGCAATGCGACTCATCGCGACCTCGCGACATACCCTCATCGACGGGTACGAAGCCCTCCTTGCCCGGCTCGTCAATATCCTCGGTATCATCTCGAAGAACCCGAGTAATCCGAACTTCGATCAGTATATATTCGAGAGCGTTTCGATGTTGATTCGGTGAGCGTTTTTCTTTTTTGGCGAGGGTAGCGTCGTGGGCGGGTTTTGTGAAGATGTCGGCATGGAGTAATGGGCTGACTGTCCGTGTAGGTTCGTGGGGCCTAATAAACCGGGGTCGATCGTGGTGCTGGAGAGTTTCTTGTTTGATCCTTTCACGTACATCATCCAGCAGGATATCGACCGTACGTATCCCTCCTCCTCGATTTTTTTTTCTTCCTTCGTATCTGACACGTCATTACCACCCCACCCCGCCCGCCCCACCCCGCCCGCCCCACCCCACCCCACCCCGCCCGCCACAGAATACATCCCCTACGTCTTCCAAATCCTCGCCCAAATGCTCGACCTCCACACCGGCGTCCCGACCGCCTACCGCGCCCTCCTCCCACACCTCCTCATGCCCGCAATCTGGCAACAAAAAGGGTCCGTGCCCGGGCTCGTGAAGCTCCTCAAAGCCTTTTTAGCGCGCGACTCGGCACAGATGGTGCAGACGGGGAGTTTTACGAGCGTGTTGGCGGTGGTGCAGCAGAGGCTGATTCCGAGTAAGTTGAATGATGGATGGGGATTTGAGTTGTTGCAGGCTGTTGTGAGTTATGTGCCGATGTGAGTTTCTTTTTTTTTGCCCTTCGTCGGTGGTGATGGTTGCTGATTTGTTGACTATTTTGTTCCTGAATGGGATGGTGTTGCAGGTCGGCACTGGGCCAGTACCTCAAGCCGATCTTCCTCACGCTCCTTACGAGGCTGCAGACGAGCAAGACGGATCTCTACGTGTACAATTTCGTGTATTTCCTCATGTACTGTATGGCCGTCCAAACGGACGGACTGACGCCGGACGTCGTGATTGGTGCGATGGAGTCCATGCAACCTGGGTATGTTTCGTCTCGCTCACATCTCCCCCGACTATGCACGTGCTGACGGGACCCGAACAGGCTATGGTCTCAAATCTGCACGACGTTTGTTGTAGCACAGACGCCGAAGATGTTGGCGAAGGATCGGAAATTGGCCGTTGTTGGGCTTACGAAGATGCTCACGCAAAGCTCGACGATGCTTCAAGAACCAAACGTCAACGCCTGGTAAGCTCCACATCCTTTCTCTCACACCCATCCCCCATCGAAAGAAAAATCCCGACCTAATCCCCGAACGAAACAGGCCCTCCGCCTTCGAAGGTCTCGTCGAACTCTTCAAAGACCCGAAAGTCTTCACCTCTCCCTCCGCGGCAGACAACGATGCCTCCCTCACAGCGATCGACTTCGAGGAACAGTCCGCAGGGTACCAAGCCGCGTACTCGAAGCTCGCGGGCGCAGAGAACGCGCCGGTCGATCCTGTGGCGTACGTCACCGATGTAAGGGACTTCGTCGGGAAGGAGCTGGAGAGGCTCGTTAAGGCGGAGCCGGGTGTGAGGGGGTTGATGGGGAGTGCGAGGGCGGAGGTCGTGGAGCCGTTTGTGGTGGGGATGACTGGGGCGGGGTATGGGTTGACTTGAACTGAAATGAAATGAGTAAAGGTGGGAGCCGGGCGAGTGAGAGAAGGCAATTTTTTGTTGTTGTATCACATACTTAGGTGCTGGGAATGTGTGGCATTGTTATAGGTAGGTACTCTCAGTATGGAAATCCAAGCAGCTCCTTAGAATATGAGAAGTTATGATCGGAGTTTGTCGTGGCTTGCTGCTTACTGTAGTACTAATTAGTGCTGAGCCTCAGACAAGTTCAGTCAAGTTCCTCCAAAGAAGGATATCGCTGTCCATGATCAGAATAAGTGGCCTAAACCATAATATTCTCCCTCCAAGTTGCATCCACAGAAAAGAATAGGTAATTTCGAGTGATTTCAAGTCCTAAGGCCAGCGTCTAACGTTCTTTGTCGCTGCCCATGACGACGTCGGCGGCCGTGGGCATCAGACTCCGACGATGTTCCGTACGACGCTGAGCGGTTCTTCGTCAACGTCAATTTTAGCGTTGACGCCGGAACGCTGGACTGAGGCGAGACTCGTTCTGTATCAGAATCTCGGGAGTTCCCGGAGACCCGCGCTGTTTAAAAGCTCCCAAGGGGAATCGACCGAGTTCAATCTTTCTCCCAACACGTCGGCACGTACTTCTAGCCCCAGACCCCCCAAGCAGGTACGTAGGTCCAAACAGCGTCCCCAAACACGCCCAAGTTGATAGCGCCTGCATTTGTAGTACCCGTGTTAGGGCTCGCGATTCAACTTCTACGAAAAGGAGTCGGTCAGAAGAGGAAAGTCGCGTTTTTTCAAAGCGTGCAGTTCGTTTTGATCCGTTGCCACGAGGTCGGACCGGATCCTTTTTTTGGCTCGTTTGATTCGCTGGCGGTAGAGCGCTCAGGTGAGTACGAAGGTACCGTCCCAGTCTCCCCAAATAGTTGCATTACATGGTGGACACAACGCTTCTTCATGGGAGAACATATCCTAAAGCAAATCTTCGGGACACTATAGATACCCTGGTTCGAACGCATTAACACGCAACTTACGCCCTGCGCTCTCTTCTCTCTTCACAGGCGACACGTCTGCTTACCGCGTGTTCGGAAAACTTTTGCCCTGCTAACGAAACATAAGGTTTGTCCCTTAGTTTGCTCCTTCGCTGATGCTCAGAGTCGCCGAAGTGCGGCACTCTCTTTTCCTTGTTCTTTCACCTCAGCACTCATAAGTACGAAGTCTGTGTGAATTGATTGCCGTGATCGGACTTGGACGCCTTGCGACTCTGACCCGTCAAAGACTGCACGGGATTGCTGTCTTTGGAGACTTCGCTTGACTGCAGACCACGGAGTAGTACATATATCTGACCACCTTTGGTTTGTTCAGGCACCCGACTACCCATACCCGTTTCTCTCTTCATAACAAATCGCTATGCCAATGGGGATATTCAACCCTCTCATGCTGGACGCCAGCATCCGTGATGTGGTCTCCTCCCTCCCGCTGGACAAGAAAGTGGACGTTCTTCTCTACTCATTGCAGCACCTTCCAGCGAACTCGAGGTCAGTGACCGATCTAGCGTACCACTCGCAACCGCCTGTTCACATCGACGACCACTCAACCGCTGCTGCGGCGCTTTCGATTGTTGAATTTAGGTCGAGAACAATCATCGAAAACGCCGTACAGTCTTGTCTGCAGACGGTTCCCATCCATCAGGAGAATGTAATCAGGGCTAGGCTAATACGTGCCAAGGCAAGATTCGCGGCTGGGCTTCGAGGTGCTGCACATCAAGGTGAGCGCTCGTTGGCAGATGGATCTAGGAACGCACATCCCATTCAAACATCATTCTTAGATCTTCAGTCGATCCTCCTTCTCGATCCCGATCACACCGAGGCCCGACAGTTACTGCCACAGATGGGCAACAGGTCTTACGCGCCTGGAGAGGTGTGCACTCCCGCGCCTACTAGTAAATACTAACCTCACGAGCTTGTACAGGGGTATGGCCGCGCCAACGTCCGTCCACACTTCTCTCCCGAATTGTGGCGGGAGATTGCTCTCTACCTCCCGCGCCGAGACCTTCGTAGCCTCCTCTTTGTCCCTGATACACTGTCAACAATCGCCAGTCACCTACTCTTCCGAAAACTCCACCTTCAATTTGGCTCCGCTCGGTACCTTGTCTTGAGTAAGGAGATCGACGAAACGATGCAAGAGGCGGTGGAGATAGATAACTGGCATGCGCAGCGTAGTGCAGATATCCTCACGCGGATTGTCTCGAATCCGACGTATGCAGGTTTGGTCAGGACGCTGGTCATCACGGCGCCGGAGAGAGATAGTGACGATACGACCCTGAGCTCGTTCCAGACGGGTGAGTCCACTTCACTTTCCTCTTTCAGAGGATAAGAGACGCTGAATAGCAGGCAGGCATGCTTTCGAACGCGCTCAGCAAACTTACCAATCTCAATTCTCTTTCGCTCACGATGGGCAACGAGTCGCTCGCGATTGTGCTCAAGATGACCGAAAAATGGCATTCGACACTGAAGCATCTCGGCATCTAGTGCGTCTCTGTCCGCCGTCGGCTCACCTCCTCCTTGCTTATATCCTCACACGTTTCGTACAGCTCGACAAGCTCCACCGCTCCTGTTCTACCCCACATGCCCCAACTCACTCGCTTCTGGTACCGTGGCCCCGACGTCCCCGCAAGCCCCACGCTCTTCAAGTCTGAACTCATCGTTACCCTTCGTACCCTCGCCCTTGACGTCAGCAACGCCGTCATCCCCTCCGGCCTCATCAACACCAATAACCTCACCTCCGTCGAACTCTACGGCCGCTTCGCAGACTCTCAACCTTTCCTCGACCTCCTCCAACACGGCCACCACCTCGAAATTCTTCGCATCAAATGCGGTTTCACACAGACATGCACTCCGTCCTCCGCTTTCCGCGCTCGCAAGACTCCTATGGCCGCACTTCGCGAGTTTTCGTTGATCGTGTTCAGCGCGGTGAGGGAGTTCAACGATCCGGATTTGTTCCCTAGCGTGGTAGAATTCGTGAGGAAACATCCGGGTTTGAAGGTTTTGAAGTTGTGGAAGCATCCGGAGGTGTTGAGAGTAGGGTACGATGCTGCGGTGTGGGGCGTGTTGCCAGCGTTGGTGAATGTGCAGATGCTTTCGCTGGAGGCGCCGAAGGACCTTTCGCCTTCGCTTTTGACGTGGTTGATTCCCAGGACGGTGATCGCGCTGGAATTGTGGTTAGCTTCGGGTTTGATGTCTTCTTACGTCAAGGTACGCTTGCCCTTTTGCTCTCAGAGCGTTCAAGGTTCTCTGACCATAATGTGTGGCGGTGTGGCTTGCTTTTGTGTGGCGTTATCAGCAATTCTCGACCGGCCTACCAACTAGCCTTAAGTCTTTCTCCGTCAACCTCCCCCGCTCCTCCGATGTAGACGACCTCGTCCGCAGTGCACTCCCTCGCCTACGTCTCCTCGGTCTGAACCAACAATGCTACACCGTTCTTCGAGATGAGGGCACGGACGACATCGAGCTGGACGAGTGGCCCAAGAGGCGGGCTTTGTTCTATGCGAGAGATTGGTTGGAGCTGCTGGATTGCGAGGAGAGGGGCGTATGGAGTCGGTGGATGTATATGGACCATTGATGCAGGTTCTTGGATTGTGCCGGGTCCCTCGTTCGTCTGGCGTCTCCTTGTTTTGCTGTTTTGGTGGTAATATACTGTAAATATATACACTGGCACGGTTCTTACTGGCAGTTTCACGGAACTCTGGCTTACGTCTATCTCACGGAATGCAAGTACATACATATACACGGGACTTTGAAGGATATCCGAATGATGAGTTGTGCACGGTATCGTTCCATGCGATGGGATATGCAAAGACTTGATGTGCTCCTTCGATGATTTTTGTGCATGACGCTCAATTCTAAGTGGAGGCAGCTGCATGTTATGACCAAGGGGGTGGCAGGAATAAAATAAAAAACCGGATGTAGGGGGGGGAGGGGGGCCCGGAGGGCCCTTAAACGCGAACTGTCCGGACATCATGGAAGGTCCTACGGCAGCCATTTGGAGGGTTCCTGGGGCACATATATGATTATCTGTGTACACAGTGCTGATAAAACTGTGAATAGGAGATGGTTTAAGTGTAAAAAAGATGATAATGGATATTTTTAGGCTAGGTTAAGCTACGGTCGACGTCGGTCATCCCCTCCCCTAGCCTTAGGCTAGGTTACACCAACATTCGTCAAAACAATGAGTTAATACCACAATAGCCCTCCGTTTTGATCTTTTATGTTGTGGGAAAGGTATTAAATAAATCATTTTTAAAGTATTTAAATATTCGAGGGGGGGGAGGGGGGGAGGGGGGTAAGGCCTTAAACGCGGGAGGTAAGATCCGGTACGGAATTTTACGCGCGCCACCCCCTTGGTTATGACCTGCATACAGAAGGACAGCCATGAAGCCTCGCTTATCCATCATTCTGACGCCACACCCGTACACAAAGCTCCCCAGAACACGGAAAAAACGCTCATGTACCCATCGGATGACCATTGGTTTGATATATCTGGATCCGCTCAAAAACAAGTGCCCTCGCAGCAACCCCGCAGTCGAAAGGATTGTCTCCGGCGACTATATAGAATAGAGCAGGTCGATTAAGAGATTCCAGGTGGATTAGCGTCGTCTCATAACACGTCGTAAATTGCGACTCACAGCAACATATGACCAGAAAATATCAGACGCCTGCCACGCTTCCCTCCATGAACATTTCTTTGGCGATCTAAACGGGTGAAAAGAGACAACCAGATGAAAAGCTGGTAGAGAAACAACGAATGACCGACTCGTACCTCGTTTGTTAGCTCGTCGACCTTCTTGGCCAAGGACTCGGCCGCCTTGAGGAAGGTACTGTAGTTTTTCGGGCAGAAGTTCGTGTCCCGTGTCCCAGTGGGGTCACGAACGAACCTGTGCCCCGGGACAGTCCCATACTGTCGACCTGAAATGAACATGTAATCGGGACAAATTAAAATATGACCAAAAAAGAATAATAATTACCATGCTTCCAGCTCGGCCTCTGCAAGCCCCTTAAGCCAACCTTAAGCTAAGTTCTGAGCTTCAAAATATTATTCTGTCAATTCTATCAACCTGCAGGTCTGTATTGACGGCCGCAAAGCCATGATAGACCGTAATATCATGAGAAATAATCGAAATCAGGGAACACTGTCCCTTGTCCCACCATGTCTGCGAACCGGGACACAGATGGATTATGTCATCTCGGCAACAGCCGAGGGGCGGTGGCGTGAACTTCTGCGCGAAAAACTACAGTACATTCAGTTTCAGAGCAGATTGTCGCGTACTGGCATTTCCTTTTGGCCTGGCGAAGCGCGGGTGCAACTATGTCCGGTCTCGTGACCTCGCGGCCGACAGGGCGTGCGTGTAATGCTGACGACGCATTCTGAAGGCATTTGTACCACCAGGATGGTGCATGAAATAGGCCTGGGGTTGACTGGAATCCGCGACAGATTTCGCGTAGCATATTCGACCTTCGACAATTATGTATGGCATTTTTTGACACGTCGGACACTTCCTCGTTTCCGATGCAGCGGGCATTTGGCTAAGTTCGGTGGACCAAACCAAGGGCGTGAACGCCAGCTCACTGGCCTCAGCTTGACAACGGCGATGGTAAGCGATGAGTTCTTGTAGCTCGGATCCTGAGATGCGCTTGAGCTCTGGGGAGTGCGGAATCTCGATAATGGAAGTTTTTAGGGATAGTTGTGCGGCGGACACCACAAGATCTCCAAAGTTGTGCTGCCGCCCAAAAGCATACGCGGCCACAGGTGCCTGTGCAGCGCACTCCAACGCTGCCCATCTGAAGGTCTCCTGGAGGCCGTCCATGGCGTATTTTTCGGCCACATCAGAGACGGTCAAGATCGTAGAGAGGTCTGTCAGGTGAGGGGATCCATACGGATATATGAACCGCAGGAGACATCAGCAAGACTGCATCTGCCTAAACCTAACTTTTCAGTCTACTGTACTATTTCGACCGTAGGCCAGCGGGGTGTGACCTGTGACAAGGGTGGCACTTAGGCCATGGGTGTAAATAGGCCATCGGCCTCCAAAATTTGTGACCGACTTGCCTTAAAGGGCAGGTAAGTTGCCATTTTGGGCGAAGCCCGGACGAAAAAATGAATAAATAATGCCTCAGAGGGCCTGTGACCTGTGACAAAATGTGTTTAGGCCATGCCATATGCCCGCTGTGACGTGTGACCATGGCCTACGGTCGAAATAGTACAGTATTCTGGTCTAGGCACTCTTCTCGCTCTATACCCGTAGGGTGCTCTCGATGCTTCAAAGTTTGATAGACCGATATAGCGCGAATAGATGGTTGTCCGAGTCTTGAATGACATGTGAAGAAATCAAAATTCCGCGGCCTGTCAAAGGCTGTCAACGCAAGACTCGGACGCCTGCCCTCAACAGCTCCCTGCGCTCCTTTGTTGTTGATTCCTCTCACGCATCAGGCTCTCTTGAAGTGTCCCCTCGGCGCTTCAATCCTTGCTTTCATCTTCTTCCTGCACCCCTCTTCCTCGAATCCCTTTTTTTCGTGCACTGATACCAGGATCATCGACAGGGCACTCGCACACGACTGGAACTCGACACCAATGGACGGGACCCAGCGGAAACCTCACGGGTCGGGGTTGCAGAAAATCCCGTAGCAGAACATACCAGGCGATTCGTGCCCAAGTCGTGCCCTCCTTTGCGACAACTGATCCGACTGACATGGCTATATTTATTTTAGCTTATACCCTGCTCTTACCCGCCCTGTGACCCGCCAACTTTCAACGGTCATTGAGGGGCCGTTACGGCGTTAAGTCGCACAAGGTGAGAGGCTTCCCCGCATCAGTCCTATCCTATTTACTTCTTACACTGACGTCTTCGTTTGCGTTTCAGATAGACAGGTTGCTTGCTCGGCACTTGTCTCCTACTTTTTGTAAGTCCCTTCTCTGATATTGGGGATGCTTATTTATGTGACTAATTCCTGTGCGCTGTTATATTTAGATTTCATAGGCCGACATCTCGTAGATCCCGAGACAAAGCCACTTCGCTACACATGGAGTCCATTCGAGAGGTTTGCGTTGGTTTGCATTGGTTCATGTCACCCATACATTAGCGTAAAGTCAGTTTGTTCGAGTAGTTACCATGTATATTTGCAATGCAATGAAATTTCCCACCCAAACTGAGCAGTCCGAGTGAAACATATCGTGCTCCATGGCATGATCCACGACATAAACCTCGCGGACTATCGTGCTCTACCGCCATCTATCCTGCGTCTACCAGAATCCAACCATGTCTAGCTAAAGGCAGGTCTATGATGAATAGATGCTGTCAAAGGATCTATTCATGTCTCCCGGGAGACCGAATAGACCGAAATAGCTAGGTTTAGCCAGATGCGGCCTTGCTGATGGAAGGGCTAGTTCACGATGCTTCTCCGAGACACGATAGGTAGGTCGTCCTTGAGCTCTCGAGGGTCGGAGGGCGGTGGAGTAGGGAGGGAGAACATCGATGCGAAGACAGAAGAGGCCAATGAAAGGATGATCTTATGGACACGATGATCCACGTTGTCTGAAGAGCGTGGGATGAGGTCTGCACTTGATGAATCGAAGGGTGGCCCAGCGTCGCGGACAACGAAAGCGTTAAAAGCCTCCAAGTCCGACTCGTTGTCGTCTCGTCTCTTGTGTTTGTTCGTTTGAGTAGTCATCTTCGAGCGTAACACATCAGTATTGTCGTAGATATATTAGGCAACAGAGATGAGTGAAGCAAATGGGAGACATTGGGTGACTTTCCGTAGGGGGTTTGTGCACATTTTGGGGCTGCTCAATTCTCGCAGGTCAAACTGTCAAGTGAAGCTGGTCAAGGTCAAGCTGGTCAAACTCTACGCGGTGGCGCACATGGGCTTGTTTACCGAGTTGCGCCACTCTCGATCTGCTCATTCTGCCACAGATGTGCAAATTTCATCAAGAAATTCTGTATTGCATGCCCCTCTTCGTAAAAATCAGTAAAAAATATGTCTAACCCGAGCACGCACAGGTCCGCTCGAAGAAAAATCCTGGACTTATCCTACCTAGTGAATACAAACTGCGTTGGACAGTTTATACAGTATGCGTCTCCCCGTGAGAACCACTCGATGATGAGGTGTTCGCGAAGTAGCGGGACTCTTGCCGACTCCACCTGCATCGCTTCGCAGAGTTTGACCTGCTCGAGTTTGACTTGACAGTTGGACCGGCCAGAATTGAGCAGCCCCTTCAGACGCCTAGATCACAGAAAGGAGGCTCAGAGCGACTGTTGATTGGCTGAGGCCCTCATATCTGTGCTTCTGCGCGTCAAGGAACACTCCTAGACTGCTACGGAAAGTCACCCATTACCTGTCTCTGAGGGCAAGGAATATTTCTGCAGCCGAGGAAAGACGAAGATCCACACGCGTCGCGACGGATCCGGAGGTTGTTTTCCGACTCCGTATGAAGTCGGCATCAATCGGGCCGTGAGGCTAGACTTCCGGTAACATTTCAAATTCTCCTCTAACCTCTCCTCCGACCAACTTCTTCGCACGAGTTTAGGGCCCCTTCGGCAAGTCGAGTCGAGTCGGGCAGGGAGGGACAAACATTACAATTACGAGGTATTACTTAGAAATACTTACGATTACTTACGATTACTTACAGTTACGGCGGCTGCGCTTCTAGGATCTATTTCGTTACAATTACTTTCGATTACAGTCGAGGTACGAAATGATTACTATTCAATACTATTCATTTGTATGATCCATACGCACCAAAGACATTTTTGGGTCAGGTGGAAGCTCCGGATAGGCCCCGACGGTTCGATTGCCGCCACATTCACCTTTTGGGGATGAGTGCCCGTAGCCTGCTTTTCGCCACATTTTTGCTGTTCTACCTGCCGTTCGACTCAACACTGTAAGGACACGGGAAAATCATGTGTATATCACTTGCAATGCTGCAGCACTTGTATCATTCAGCATTGGTGCGAGTGAGTTGCTGAACCAAAAAGATATGATGCACGTGCACGCAAGAGATTTCATACCATTACTTACAATTACTTACGAATTGGGCGCAATACAGGGGGAATACATTACAATACATTTCCGGATCTCAACGCGCATGATTTCGAGGGAATACTATTAGATTACATTACGCGGCGGTAATGTAATGTAAGTAACGTTTGGGAAACCCTGGAGTCGGGTTGAGTTGAGTTGGATCGAGTTGTGCCTCGTGACCACGCGGAGTCACTTAGTGACAGTGTGTGATGGGGTCCAGGGTCACCCGGTAAAACAGGGGCCGGTCTACACCGTGCCTATCTTCCCTCATCGCCGCCCTCGATGAGCTCAACGATGGGGAAGGTGCTTTATTTGTAGAATTCTGTCCACCGAATGAAACTGAACGAGGCAAGTATCATGGAGAAGCCTCGATTATTCCACACATTTTGCTGTATTATTCAGATCTACAGTAAGTGCACCTTAGTGCCATCCGGAGATGGTGCCGGTGCGTGTGGGCTATCACGGACAATGCGCGGAAATGGTCGGGAAATCACGCAAAGCACGGACGACTCTTCCTGAAGTCACCTCGGCTTCCTCCGTCCAAGAGTGACAACGGGCCTGTGATCCGACGGCAAGAGCAACTCGAGCTCCCACGAGAATTGGCGGGGAAGCCCAACTCAACCCAACTCGACTCGACTTGCCGAAGGGGCCCTTACCATGCTTTGTCCCGGACTATGTAACTTTGGGACTCCAGAAGTGGCAAATAGTGTCACCTACCCTCACAACTTCTGACTTTGACGGCTCGGGAATTCAACTCCGCAAAGTCTTTCGAGGACGCGGATGTCCTTTGTTTCCCAGGTCGAGGATCGCCCAACAGGACAGCAGGATTGTTGGGATTTTGGATTTTGCGGTGCACCATAAATAGGTATATTTGGGTAATAAAGGTATGCTTCCTCTTTCGTTCTTTTCGCCCTTTCAGCATTTTGCTCCGCCCCTCCATGTAAAGCAGAGCACTCGAAGGCGATTTACACCGTCCATAATTTGAAGAATAAGTACTGTGGTATTCCGAGATGCTTCATTTGATCTGCACATCCTTCGGTTGCATGTAGAAAGAGAAACTCATATGGGGCGTGTTCGTGCGCTTAGTCGCTTCAAGACCCGGGCCCGTTAGTCGTGATCTTCCTCGTCCTGAGAACCTATATGCTCCTGGCCGTATGCTTTCGCTGCTATAACCGGCTCCTTCCAAAACTGTCTGACGCCTAGATGCTCATACGCATGTATCATCGCACATCGAGCCAATGCGTCTCGAGAAATGTTTGCAATATTTGTCTGTCGAAGACATGCGAAGCTTGCCATGTCTGGCGCACATCTATAACCAAATATTGACCATCCGTCTTCATTTATCCAGAACAAGTTGGGCTCTGGCGCCGCCGGGTTCTCAAGCGGTTAGTGAATGCTCTAATCAAACAACTTCTGAAGTCGATCTTCCTGCGGTAGATCTTCGTGAAGGATGTGGCCTTGAACAAAATTCGCGCATAAAACCGCTATGTCATACGTGCACGAAATGATATCTAAACTCGGATCAAATATTCTATATCATTGTGAGTCTTCCAAACCCAAACGTAACGTCGTACTGAGCTAGACGCAAAGTTGTTCGTGACAAAAATTCACCAACCCACAATCAATCTCCGGATGACAGCACCCTCAAGCTCCGAACCAGACCTGCCAGTAGGAAAGTGCCAGTGTAAGATCTTTGATAGTGTTTGCGTGTCAGAAATATAACTTACGAAACTATATATTACAGATCACTAAAATCCTCTTCCGACAACACGCGACCATGGAGGATCCTGCCCATATGCGTAGGCAAGAAACTCATCCCTTTCCGTCGTAACGCGAATAACTCCTTCAACAGCGGCACCGGACTCTCCTCGAATAGACACAACTTGCGCATCTCCCCGACCCGATTCTCCTTACGCACGAAACGGTCGTCGTTCATTGGCATCAACACGCGCCCCGGTCCTGCACTTGGTCCCGGTTGGAGGCCTAAAATCCGACAAAGATGTACGTACGTCTCATAACTATCGAGGTAGAGCTGACCCGACCACAACGCGAGTTGATGCCGCACGTTTTGCGAGGGAGGTTGCCATTCTTGGCCACGCAGCGAGGATGCACAGACGTAGTAAAAGGACAGATTGTCGATTGGCGACATGGACTCCATTACTCGTGGCTCGTAGAGATGCAGGCGTGTGAACTTGGTCGATCGAATGAGAGGAATGAGAAGGTTTGCCTCGTAAGGGCTCAAGGCCACAAATTCGATTGTTGGCTTCTTTCCGCGACGACCCTTGCCTTTCGCCCCATGGCCAAACGAGAGGATCCAGTTGAGTGGACGTTGGTATTCGGAGAGCATAGGAGTCTGCTGCCTGGACTCTCTCGTAGTCACGATGAAGTCTTGAGTTGCCCAGAGCTGTGGTGACCATGCGCCCATCGTTACGGATGTCGTGGTTGATCGCACGGTTGACATGATGGGGAGGAATGCTTGAGAATTCGTAGGCATAGTCCCTGTTTGGACGAGCAGTCGAACGTCGTCAATCAGGAAATGTGTCGCAGGTTGCAGCCCTCCTGGCCTTTCCACCAGTTGTTCCCTCTCTATTTCCTGGACCATCTCTACTTCTCTTTCATGCTCACGTTCTTCATCTGCATGGTTGGTTCTGGCCGGAACTACGGAGAGAAGCTGTAGTCTCTCCGACAGAGCAGGGAAATCGGATATGTCGTGATGCTTGGTGGAGGTCGTTGCATCTTGCCCATAGAGTTCCTCTAGCGCTCGTGCCTCAGGCTGTGCCCAACTTGATCGTAGGTGATTGAGATCGCCCTCCTGTGTGAGGTACATTGATTCTGCGCGCTTTCGATCGTAGTGGTCCATTCCCTGTCGTGCCCAATGAGGCATATGATGAAGAATGTCTTCACAGGTCTCGAGTATTGCCCATCGGAGGACGTCGATGATCTTGACCGGTTGGGATTGATGAAGTCCGCTGACCTCTCTGATGCGTCTGTCGACCTCCGGAGGAGCGCAAAACATGACCGATTGTCCATGACCGAGCTTACGCATTCTCATACACCCTATAGCAATCTTCAGAGGTATTCGGGGAATCGATGCACAAGAGACTTTACCTTGCACTAATCGGTCTTTGGTCACTTTGGGGCCTAAGGTTGTCGCTGCACGGAAATGGGATGGTAGTTTCAGGTCCGTTCCTCTTGTATGAGCGTCGTCGAGATATACGAGACACAAGTGCAGCTGCTGTGAAAATGGCGAAGAGAGCAATGACTCGACTGTTCCGTCTTGACTAAGTACTGCCAACTGGTCTGAATCGTCAAAGAAGACTCCTGCAGCGATGTCAGGTCTCAAAGTGAGCCATTGCCGAATGAGCTGCTCGTTCCTGAGCTCCAACATCTAGGTAAACAGTGAGCTTACATCCTCCGTGGGAGTAGATTGTCTATATACCTGTGCGCCAATATCGAGCAGAACCCTGACCTCCGGCTGTTCACGTACAAGAACCTCCAAGAAAGCAGATGCGGCCAGCGGTTGACGATTCTCGTCACTAATACAGATGTAGTGCTCGTTCTCGTGTCGTAGAACATAGGAAAGGACCTGCGCATTCGTCCCGACCTGTTCCACAGGGTCTCTCTGGGTGATGGACGTGGGCAGGAGGTAGCTACTATCGCTTGTTCCGCTGAAGCCGGTGGTGACATGGACTTTTTCCTCTGCGAGATCCCAGGCTGAAACACCAAGCTTGTGCGAATATTCCTTCCCTTGTTTGGGAAAGACAACCTGTCCGAATGTCAGTGACGTGAACCTTTCTACAAAGCGTGTTTATTGGCGCTCACCTTGTTCAAGAAGAAATTAATTGTCGCTTGATTTCTTTCAAAGAGAGGAACGATAGAATCCCTGAACCGCCGCATATCCTGTGAATTGACAGCCTTGTGATGCCGAAATTCGACTGGAGTTCTGTTATATCCTCTCTGTCGAACCCACTTCGCATATTCTGCAGCTGGGTTGTCGAGTGCAAGCAGGAGCTCAATGGACTCCGAAAGCTGTTCCTGGCTTAGACCCCCATGATAATAGCTCAAGCAAGTCAACCCCAATGCTACGTCCGGGTGGCCAAACTCGGCCCTCTGGCTTGGTACGTCCTATAATTTCAGGTTAATACTTTGTTCCATATTGCAGATGACAACGATAATATCTAAACGGACCTTTGCCTTGTATGGTACCGCCATAATTGAACGACTGTAGTCGGGACCATAATCAACTCTCCAACGTAGCCGCAATATATGCTCGAGGATTCCATGAGCCAGTAAACCGCGCAAGAGTAAGAGTCCTTTCCAGGATACCGAGCCGCCGAACTGTTGCTGGATGACAGTCCATTCCGTTTCAGATAGGTCAAATATTGTGAGGAATCGAAACGCAGCAGAGCGAATACTTGGGTTGGTGCTCATCCCTGGAAGAATGATGTTGTCGAGTAATCCATCCAATGCGTCATTCGCGATACATGTGGCGCAAGCCTCGAATGCTGATCTACCGGTGATTCTGGTTGAAGGAAAAGATCCTTCGACAGTCGATGACAGTTGGACTTCATTTGGGAATCGGGAATGGAGGGCCTTCGAACATCTTCGGACTCGCTCAAACACTTGTGCAATTGTAATCCAGCGATCGGGGCTATCATCAAGTGGTTGTTGCTGGCCAGATGTGTAGATGAGTTGGTATCGGACGTGAAGGAGCTCGTCACTCTCGTCCAACATGTCCCGAGAATGTGCTTTAAGCCATGTTTGCGTGTCTTGTAATATTTGAATAAGACCCGGAGAGGACCAAGACCGATTGAGGATTTGGTCCATGCACATCAGTCGAAAAGAGAGGATATGCTCTGGTTGAACC
The DNA here is from genome assembly GCF_000264905.1 of Stereum hirsutum FP-91666 SS1. Lineage (NCBI taxonomy): Eukaryota > Fungi > Basidiomycota > Agaricomycetes > Russulales > Stereaceae > Stereum > Stereum hirsutum. Next base: position 214,826 of record NW_006763159.1, read on the forward strand.
ACGAGGACTCCTTGAGTGCATGCGCATTGCTGTAGTAGATCACGAATAAGTGTTGCATTGCGTTCCGAAAGAGGGGTGCGTCTTGAGAATGGCAAGTAAAAAATGCGACGATTGGCAAGCCCGGACATCCGACCAACCATGGTTTGAAACATCTGTCCTGCGAGAGATTTCAACACAACCACGCGGACAAGTTTCTTGGAATCTGCGAGGGTTGTGGCTGCAAGCGGGACTATCACGGATGACTTCCCTTCACCCATGTTGAATTGTAGAACCGTGCTGGATTTGGATGACGGAGATATCATCTCGCGGGAAATTCGCATTTGAACTGGGCGAGCCACAAAGCTGCCGTCCAACTGTTACACGAATGGTCAAATAATTATGAATATTGATCGATTTCTTTAATAAGATTCAGACGTACCTGTATCAACAACCAGTCGGGATCAGAATTGACGTTGTCTTCCTGAACAAAGCAACAGTTCTCTAATTCCATGGACAAACCCTCGGGATTTGGCTCCTGAGCAAGGGCCAGTAGTCGACATGAGTGCTGGTAATATATGACAGATCGTGCTAGGTAGGATAAAAGCTCGCTCCATTTCGGATCGAGGGTGCACTCTGACGTGGTGGCCAAGCAACGTAATATGATGCCTGGATGCAGACGTGGCCAGAATCCTGCCGTGCAAAGTATTCTCTCCGTTGTAGAAGTAGGAGACAGCCGCAGTACTATCTCTTTAGAGAGTTCTCTCACAGTGTTAAAGCACTCGTCGTGTATATAATGAAAGAATTTTTTCAATGGCTCATTAATGCCATTGATGCGACGGACAGGGTGTTGTAGGTTCCTCAATGCCTGTCTGCTGCTCTCTAAACGCTCTCCATAGAGCCGAAAAATTGGCTGCCTTTCATTGTCTATAAACTCTGACCCGAGTGTCTTCACGGAGGTTGTCTCGTCAGTATTACCAGGATGCTCAGCAGGAGACAAACTCCATATTCGAGAGAGCGTCGATTTGTAGACAGATGAATAGACCTTCGTGGCGGAACAATGGCGAGAGAATAGTGTGCTCCATGAGATACCTTTAGCGGAATGTCCATGATAAATTCCTGTGCGCGAACTGTAAAGAAATCGACAAGGGCCAGTTATGGAAGTGGTCGGGATGTAGAGACCACGAAGAGCATCATCGATTTTGAAACAATAGCTGCGGAGTTCTAGATTGTGTGACACACTCTCAAAGAAATCACGGAGAAGGAGCATTGTTTCAGATGTGGAAAGCCATTCTGCGTCTTCAAAAGAGAACGGAGATGAAGGTTCGGTACATGCCATTGTTCCAGTAAATCCTCAATCGCCATGTCAGCACGGAGGCGTCGCTGGTTGTCATAATACTCCTGCTGTGCACGTCGAATCACCTTCTTCTTCTTGATACCGGATTGTACTTCAACGTTCTTCGCAGGGCTATGCTCAAAAGTATTAAATTTCGAAAGAATCAGCGTACGAAGCTGATCATGAGTTGGTTCGAAGCCTCTCTTTAGGTTGTACTTTTCGTGGTATGGAGGATGTATGCGACGAAATATGGGCGCAGAAGCAAAGGCAAGCAGCGCAGGAATCAGCTTGCGATTGTCTTCAGACGAAAAAGCCATGGCCGAGAGTGAGAACAAAAGGTGGCACTTGATTGACTGAACACTGGTGGAATTCCGGAGGCTATTGTAGAGGCCTATCCACAAGGATTCGAGGGCTGGGTTTATCCACACTGCAGTGTAAGTTAATGAAATAGGGCGCCCAGAACCAGACATAGCATGGCACCGTTCGAAAAATGGAAGTATTCCACTATACTCGGCATCTTGGTATGATCCCTCGGAATAAAGCTGAATCTGCCTTGCTGCCGTGACAGCAGCAATGAAGTCCTCGGATGGGCTAGGATAGTCTCGAGAGACATATTGCACGTCATCTATTTCGTTCAATGAGAACTCTTTCAGGAGTGCTCGACGTGACGCACGCTGCTCAAGGAAAACAGATTCTTGAGTGATTGCATATGTGTTGCCACTTTCGAACCACCCGGCACCAGCGGAATACTCAGGAAATAGACTATGCAGAGATCGTGCAAAATCGAGGATGCCTTGAGAGGTAGAACGAAATGAAGTGTGTTGAGACAAGAAAGGGATATCTGACGACCAATGAACGCTCTGCATGACACGCATCCCAGTGGGATAAAAGGACCTAGACGGAGTGAGTGATCGGATTTTGAGTAGTAAATCAATATCCAACCGCCGGAGCTGCTGGAAAGATAAGCAGGCAGCGGATTTCAGTTCATTGAGAGCACATTCAGTGCCGGTCTGACCAGTCAGCGGGTCTGGGAGCGGGTGAGCATGGAGATAGACTTTGTAAAGTCGGCTAGTCAATTCAACATTGCCCACAAGGCAGCCAATCTCTGAGTCAATTCGGTACTCGTACCAACGAACTCGTCTCTCGAAGGTGGTACAGGTGTCAATCTCGACGCTGACGTGGTTTCCGTTGGGAGTCAAGCTCGTCTTGATGTCACCATGAGGTATCAGTACGCGTCGCGATCGTGGCAACAAAGCGGCATATGGGTCTTTCTCCCGAAGAATAAGCTGGTTTCGAAGCCCAATCAGTGTGCCCAAAGACTGATTGCTATCAACAATCATGCCGGGCAGATTCAATGACTCGAAGTCACCATCGCTACTCAATGCAAATGACAGTCGAAGCCTTGGGAGATCTACCACTATTCCAGATTCCTGATGATCGTGATCTGGTCGGAAGGTAATATTGATGAACTTGGAGTTCTCGAGGCGTGAAAATATCTCCGCGATTGTGCTGAATGTCTGTGTGTTGGCATCGACGAGGTATGCCCGCAAAGACCCAGTGGTCAAGATCATCGTCGACCGGCATTGAGAAAATTCCAGACGCCAAATTGCCGACGTCGAATCCCAGATACTGGCTAAGGGACGGAACTCGACCACTCCGGTTGACAGGTGAAGCCAATGCACATATTCCGACACAAGAAGTGTCGGAAAATCACCGTAGAATATGCTGTGAGGCAGGATGGCAAATATATCGCCTGTGATTGACTGCGCATGAATCTTGAGCACACCAGTCGGTGTATGGATGGAGAAAAATATCTGGAAAAGAGTGAGATTAAGAATTGGTATATATACATATGTAGCATTGTGTCCGCACCTGATAGCCATGAGTGTAATGCCGTGTTGAGAACTGCATCCCTGCCGTACTTGTCGGAATGATGTCTAACACCCTCTGTAAGATGAAGGTCCATGTCAGTATACAGCTATTCAAAACAACGGGTGTAATCCATCTTACCGATCCAAATAGTCGAATATAATCAGGATGTGATGTGATCTCTTTCGGGAGTCTTCCAAGGGGCCGTCCATTCATAAGGAAAACTCCCGTAATCAAATTGAATTTGACATCAGGGAAGGAATGAGAGTCTGAACTGATTGTCCTCAGTCCAAACCAGCGGGAGTTTGGATACAGTAGCTGGTGCCATTGCCCGAGTCCAGGTCGATATGCAGACCAGATGGATTTCAGAGTCATATCAAGGCCTCTGGAGTCATTGCGGATAAGACGGGTTATGAATGGTTCGAGACTATGCGCCAAGCGGTGATCAAGCCTAAGCATCCTTCCGAGCTCGGGTGAGCTCTGATCAAAGCCATATGTAAGGTGCATGTTGAGTTCAACAGAGCAAATCAGGATAGCAGAAATATCCTCTGGAGAGGATAATATGTGAAGAAAATCGCGCTGTGGATCGACGTCGAATGTAGCCCTGCATGTCATTGAGATTTCGCATAGTCGAATGCGAAGCTCTTGTACCTCATGGTCGTCCACTGTTGAGTGAAGTCTACTACCAAGTTCATGTAGCCACTGTAAGGTCATGCTCCGTGCTACACGAAGAGCAACATACACTGCTCTACAGACAGTGTCATCTCTATTGGAAGCCAAAAGCCTGCAGAGAAGAAATACTGTGCGCGAATGTCAGCGGAAAGCATGCAGCCAACACGGAGACGTACGTACCAGCGGTTCGAATCGTGTGTATCTCACTCCAACCAACCTTGGCGTGCTCCATCAAATGTCTGATTTCTTGGACAAGAAGTGATCCGAAGGCAGGCACAGCAAGCTCCGCATGCCAGCTTCTCTCACAGGCATCCTCAGAAAGTGGACCCAGCTGACATGCAGCTTGCATGAGTAAAATATGGACCTCCATTCGGTGGAAGGAGAGATTCTGTGTGCGAATCTCCCGCACAATGTTGAGCCATTGCAATAGCGGTCCACTCCGTAGACCAAGGAATGATATGTACTCGTGGATATTGAGATCAATGGGACAGTCATCTTGACTAGAGATGATCTGGTTCGCGGTATGGTCCGTTCCAGCGACCGCGTATTGAAGAGTGCGATAAGGACCAGTGTATGGGAGAAGCAATGTACAAAAGCAGGAAACATCAAAATCCGTGAAGGGTGCACAGGCCCACTCCTTGCCTGTCATGTCATAAAGGCGGAAACGCAAGCCATTTTTGACACAAACCTTGGACTCGTCCGCGGGAAGTGTGCAAGTCTTGTAATGAGCCTGCAGGAAGGATTTTGTCTCGGATGCCAAAGTCAAGCGGAAGGCAGAGTTGGAGGGAGGGATCGGAGCCTGATGTTTCTGAAGAGCACTATATTGCTGCAGTGTCAGATAAACGACCGCAGCTGACTGTGGAACATGTACCCTGCCAAAATCGCGAATGATAGCGTAAGTCCAGTGTCTCCAGATCGCAAAGACCGTCGGACAAGACAACTCGAACACTACTCGCTTAGCGTCGGGCTCATTTTCCGGAAGCGGCCACTCATGTACACTGATACGCATCACGGTCTCAAGCTCACAGCGAAGACAGTCCATAGGTTGTTTTTTCTTGCCCGTGTGACTATGTGTCATTTCGCGAGCCCTCTGTAAGTTATCCCGTGCCACTTCATTCGCAATTTCAAGGTCTCGATTCTTAGCCTCGCGTGCTAGCGTAGCGTCATTCACGATAGAGGCTTTTAGGTTCTGATGTAGGCTTGATTGGTCAAAGAAACGAACAGGAAACGCATCTTCTGACATTTGATCAGAGAAAATCGACATAAACCCTTTGGCATTTCTGTGGCGAGCCCGCAGATATCGTTCAATATGGCCAGCCCGTTCAATCAAGGCTGCCTGCCGGAGAAGAATTGGGTTCAGAGCGTCGGCAGGGATCTCGGGCGAGTATTCGGCAAGTAAAGGGATATTCTCGAGGGATTGCTTGTCGATTGCAACCCATAAGTCCATTATAGTCAGAAACATGATAGATAGGTCTTCGGGTTTAGAATGATATAGCCCCGCTGCATGGTAGGCATATATCGCAAGACAGCTGCTCAGTGTTTCGCAGGTAGCGACAGGATCGTGAGACGACAAGGACCAAGCGTCCAATTTGGTTTGTACGAGTTGCTCGAAGTCTAATAATGCTAGAACACAATCGTTTGCGATAGCTTCCTGGAGTGCACTTGGAGTGAATGACTGTCCCCCAGGGATGTCATGAAGACGTGGAGCTTCAGTTGGATGGAAGACGAATGGTATACCGTCCTGGGCACCATTACGCGAAAGCACATCCGTGAGGTAGCGGCGAGAATTAAGCAGCGAGATGTTCGTGTCGGCAGAAAAGCGCGGCCAAGGTATAGGTGATGAGAGAAGGTTATTGTGTTTTCCCTGTTCAGTTCGCCACCGAGCTCTCATGAGTTCTTCAAGGGCATCTACAACATTCTCGACCCCTTGTAACAAAGTATCTGGCGCAGAAGAGCCTAGTTTGTGCACCCGATATGCCACCTTAGCTCTGGCGGAGAATAGTAGGGCGGTGGTAAGACCGTCGCGATAGAACAACCATAACAGCTTGGTCTGTAACGAGATCATGAATTCTTTATATAGATTGGCCACAGGGACCGACGTCTGCAAGGCAACACGAATAACGAGCCACAGGGGCGACCTACGCCATGGCTTGAAGGCATTTTGCCACAGAACATCGTCTGCGATACGTTTCGTGATACGAGAGACTTCGGCTTCTTCGCCTAATCCAAGCAGAATCCCCATCAAGAGCTCAGAAATATAGCGCGGATGCGCCGTACTGCGTTCCTCGGTAACGAAAGAGCCCGCCTTCTTCGTCGTGGGAAGTGAATCTAGCTGGTCGACGTCCATTTGGACGAGAAAGGAAGCAAGATTCTTGAGAAATAACGGCTCGGTGGCCACATCGAGCGGAACATCGACGGCGGGACCAGGGTAGGAGCGGATAAGCTTTCCCGTAGTCTTCATGACGGCCTCCGGAGGTGGAGATACCTCGAATACCTCGAAGCGGGCTACATCTTCCAGCTTTCGGATGATCAAACCCGCATTCTGAGCGCGGATGTGCATTACCAAGGTATCTAGTACGACAAACAAATCAGTCCAATGCACCAACGTCGAGCAGATGAGTTACGCACCTCCCTGAACCATTCCCATCATATCGGCTGTAACATCATCTTGGTTAAGCGCCTCAGTGTAACGCTTGAATAGTTCAAGCATTTTGATGATCGCAGACCATCGCTCGGTGTACTCTGCGGAGACAAGCGACAAAAAATCTACGGCCGCTTCATGGACCAGAGACGCGAGCGCGATATTATGGATATCTCTGGCATCGTCGCCTTCGTCCTCCTGCGGCAGCTTGGGTGGAAGAAAAACATGATTGAGAATATAAAGCAAGTCATCGCGGCTTGGAGTGAACATGGTGGTGGGGATGTGAGGGGGTTGTCAATGCGAACGCAGACGTGTCCCCAGTTTTGCTGATGAGTATCAGGCGCTCCTGGAGGCACGGTACTGCCCCAAGCCAAAAATACAGGCAACACGCGATTCAGGTCAGGCGTTTCATAGCCATTTGTTCTACCCAGAAAGGCTAGTTCTGAGATAGGCTCCCATGAAGCGCCACAAGAACTGTGGACATGAACAAAGCACGGAAGGAGAGCTCTTCCGAGGCACAACCTAGTTTAAAAAAAGGAGTAGATGACGCAGCTTCAGATACCATGAGGAAGGACTTCAGATGCACCCAAGATGTGGAACACGACGGGGAAACCACTATTTAGAGCCCGCTAAAGTGGAATCTAAACATTGGTCAAAATATTATATATGGATGCCAATTTAGCGCTCTCTAAAGCAAAGCTTTAGCGAGCTCTATAGTGAGTTCCATTGATTATTCTCTGAATTACCTTTAGAGGGTGCTAAAGAGATTCGGGGTTGCCACATAAGGCAAGCCCGAGGTGCTCGACAGCCTTTAGCGTCCTCCAAAGTCAATCTTCAGCGTTTGTACGGCATTTCTAAAGAAAATGCATAGAGTCGCCTTTGGAGGTCTCCAAAGTTTCTCTTTAGTACTTCCCAAGGCGGAGCCCATATATAATATATAGAAGTTACTTTAGAAACACCTTTAGAGCACTCTAAATAGTGGTTCCCTGGCCGTGGAAACTGAAGAGATTGTGACTGTGACAGCGTAAGGAACGAATGTGCTGGAGGAAAAGTTGGTCGCCTCAGGTCACGGTTTCGGGCGAAGAGAGGAATCAGAAACTTTGAGCGCTGAGATCCGAGAGCCGAGGTCGGCCATAAACGTATCCGAGTAGTACACAAGTGCAAGCTGAGTGAGGAAACTCGAGATGAAGCTGGGAGAAAGAAAAAATGTCAAGTTTGTCAACGAGCCGAACTTGAACGAACACGGCAACCGCCGTTCGTCGGATGCCCTGATTCGTCGCCACTTGAAGCTTGAAGGCAGGCAACTCAGGCGCCACAACCCCTATCCTTTGCGCTCACTGCACTGAAGTTTGAACGACAACCACTTCTGTCTTCGTCGTCAATATTCAATGCCCGCGTGGAATAATATTTGGCATTGCCACTCATCATTCAACGCATCGTACAGTATGTATAACCAGAATATCTCGTCGTATATTGATCGTGACCATGCATCAACCCTAGGTGTGCCGCACAAAGGTATCAAACCATCAGGAAGCCAACACGGGGTCTATGAGCCAAGCGGTTCAAAATCCATATCCAAAGCCATATACATACCCCATGAAGTAACCGTGTATCTCACCAACACCGCCACCCTCATGCACATATTTTCAACCACTCACATAACCAAACACCCCTCCTTCTCCCTCATCTTCCTATACGGATCCTCCCCACCCGCCGTCTCACCCGGATGGATCGCACCCGGCATACTCGAACTCCCCGGATCAGCCTCCTCCTTCCCCAACAAACTAGCCCTATCCGCCTCCTCCCTCGCTTTCGGAGAACTCGTCCTCTCCAGCTCCTCGCCGTCCATCTCCTCGACGCCTATCTTCCCACTCCCGGACTGTTCGGCCGCGCGGTGTCGGGCGGCGTCATCGAGGACTTCGGCTTCGACTTCGGCTTCGATGTCGTCGGGGAGTGCGTCTATGATTTTGGAGAGACCGAGGGAGGCAAGGCGGAGGAGGGCGTCGGAGTAGGGGATTCCTTTTGATTTGGCGAATCTGGAGACGCCGGTTACGACTATTGGGTTCTGTAGATATGGAGGGAATTAGCGGTGAAGGTGGGGAGAGCAGGGAGATCAGACGAGGGCAGAGCGTCAGTGTTGGTCACTTTTGTATTCGAGAGCTATGGCAGAGAAGGAGGCAGCTCGGCGAGTCAGCGTACCTTGAGACCTTTGTCAACGAGAATAACGACGTCTTTTCCGTGCTTCTTCACGATCTTCTTGATCCCGGGCGAACTTGTGGTAAGCTCGGCCTGTGCACGGTCAAAAGATGACGATACGGCAACGATCGCATGTTCACTGGATACATCAAAACAGGTTACTAATAGCTTCATTTCACGATTGACTGGTGGATGTCACGGAGAGATAGGCGTACCCAGCAGCACGGATGACCTGCGCAGCCTTACGAGCCTGCTCTTCGAAGGCAGCATTGGAGCCTGGTGTACTCGTTCCGTCTTTACCAGCCTTGGTGGGTGTCGAGGTACCGTCGGAAGTCCCGTCCAACTTCTTTGCCTTACTCGCGAGCTTCGTCCCCGCACCAGCAAAATGTCTATCTAGAACAACGATCACATCGTCCCTAACCATGTCGAATCAAAGCGTTAGAGACTTGCCCCTATCCCACCAAGCACAAAGTGACGAATGAAGAAAACATGTACTTCGACGCCCCAATCATTTCCAATACCTCCTCTCCACTAGCTAACAGCTTCCTCGCACCGCCTTTAAACGTCGTCCCCACCTTCACGCCAGGGATCAACGCCTCGCCCATCAACCACACAGGCGTCATCCCGATCCATGTCTGTGCGTAGGCTGAGAACGCCCGTTTGCCTGTGCCTGACCTATTTACTTTGGGACGGTCGGCTTCCGGTGAGAGTTTCGATGATTTGGACGAGGACTGGGATTTGGAGTCGAATGGATCGTTGGTGTTGGAAGAGCCAGAGTAGGATGGTGGTCGCGATGGTGATTTCTTGTCGGAAGACATATCGTAAAAGTCCAATAACGGATTGTTCTATGTTTCGGGACGAGCTAGAGATCAAGGTGGTAGGAAGGGGGAAAGTGGGCGACGAGAGGGATGGAAGTTGGGTCTTAAGTTATAGGAACGAGTGTGGCGCTGTGCTTTGAAGTGGCTGTTGTCTTCCGCCGAAGCCTGACGTCATTTCAACCAACCCCACAACGACGCATTGACGACGCAAGAAGGAAAGCTGCTTTACGCCACACGGTGGCACTACGCTAAACATAACCAAACGTCAACTCCTTAAAGATCGAGATTGATACTAAAGCATCTATATGTTTTGGTATGGAAGCAGTATCAAGGTCAACTGCCACATCATACTCTTCCCGGTCATAGGGGTCCGAGTCGAGCACAACTCACGGAGTTGTAGAGATCAATACATAACTGCACCGTGAACTTGAAGCTCTACTTGTAGTCTTGTACGACTGTAATAAGTCAGGACGGTGTATTTTGTGTAACTACGCGTCGCGTGGCAAACGTAGCAGCCAATAGAACCCCAATGAACCCGCTCAATCCGCCCGCCTATGCGCCCTGGGAATGAGCATCCATATCCCAACCAGAACGCCCATCATCGCAACAACTCTTTGGTAGCCGAACAAAAAATCAATCCCCGCAGGCAACGAAAGCACAAAATAAAGAGACTCACAGCGGCTGCAAACTCTTAATCCCAAACTTCGCAGACAACACACCCGTGACCAACGGTATGATAGCACTTCCAGACTGACCGACAGCCGCAATCCAGCCGATCGAGCCATTGAGTAGCCAGCGCGGAATGACTCCCTTTGCCTGGTTGACGAGGATGGGGTACATTGGGCCCATGAGGACACCAACGAACGAAATCGCAACAGCATTTTCGATGAGGCTGGGTACGATCCAGACGGTGATTTCGAGGCTGTATTGAAGTCAATAATGGTGAGTTGTATGCAACATGGCTAGCAGCATAAGGGTAGTGCAAGTCGCGATGATACAAAAAGAAGGGTCGCATTATAACAGAAGGAGCAGAAGATACGTACCCAATACAAAGGATAGCGTATAAGAAAAGAGCTGTGCGCTCGCCGATCTTCTTGTTCAGCCATAGGAGAATTAGTCGCCCGGCAGTGATTCCTACACGAACTCTCAGTCTAGGCAAGAGTTCAACTACGAAGAACAAAGTTCGTCGCATGCTTACCGCCAAAAAATCCAGAAGAGATATACCCCGAGCTCGCGCCACCTGACCTTTCTTGGATAATGTAGGTGACGATCCAGCCTAGGAGTCCATTAGGGTAAGGGGACGCAGAAAGGTGGCAGACGAGGACTTACCCCCAAGCGTAACCTCGGTACCGACATATACGAGTGTAAAGATCGCAAGCGCGTGAACGACCTTCATACTGAGTATCTGCCTGTACTTGCCACTCTCGCGCTCGGAGTTAACCTCGCTTGCTGGGTGGCCTTCCTCGGCCATACATTCTGGAGTACGGGTGCATCCCGAGGGGAATCAGAAATGTGATCAGAGGAATGTAAGACTTCGTTCCGAGAGCCCAAACAGAACTCACCGTCTAGCGTCCGGCCTTTGAACACAAGCGCGAGGACGACCGTGTTGGTCACCGCTATCCCAAGCGAAATGATGAAGTGGAACGTCCAGTGATACACCTGCGAGAAGTGGGTAGCCGCAAGTGGTGCTGCGAATGCGCCGAGACCTGCAACACCATACATTCAAATTGAGTTCTCATTGAGATGCGGCACGAGGATCACCAGGAGCATCCAACAGAGACGATAGAGGTGCTGAGAGGAAGGAAAGACGAACCGTAAAGAGCATGCATAACTCCGAGCTTCCGTTCTATGTGTTTATTAGAGTTGCCGACAAAGGTATTACCACCCGCTAGCTATTTAACGGTTATCCACAGTTCTCAGAAGAGAAGGATGTGTGAAAGATGTTGAAGCTTACCTGTAATGCGCCTCCAAATCCTCCAACACCATATGCCACGACACGCACAGCGAAGGGGCCTTCTGGAATCATCATAGCGTAGCAGACAGTTTGAAACAAAGAGCCTGGAGGAAAGGTACCTGCGTTAGTCAGAGTCAAGCATAAGGGTGGTCATGAGACGAACCGAAGACCATGACCTATAGGAAACGGAGTTTATGATATAGAAATATCGGAATTGTACAAGTGAGGAAGGAGTAAATGGATCGTACCTTCCCAAAACCGAATTTACTATCGAGATGAACGTTCAGAGCGGCGCCAGCGAGGAACCCCTGTGACATGGTGTTCAAGTCAAAGGGTGCTCCGCGCGCAATATATACCGAGGATAAGAAGTATCGTAGGGCACTCACAATAGCGGTCGACACGAAAATGAGAGAGACGATGGCGAAACCAATCTACAGCGACAACATACCAGCGCGTGTGGCTATCAGCCCCTTCGAAGCTGTCAGACGATCGGGAAAGCACGACGTACGTGATACACAGACTGCACCCTTGGAAGCAATGGCCCTGCCGTTCCATCGTTCCAACCTTGCAAGAAGAAACACCAACAGATCGCAGCGAAGTGCAACCTAGCATACCACCTGTATTTCGACGACTGCTTCTCACTCGGTCTACCCTGCTCCTCCATCTCCGGCGACTCATCCCCGCTCGGTCTCCCAGCCTGCCTAGAAGTTATGCCCTCTGAGCCGATACCAGCTTCGAGAACGTTCCGCGATAATATGTGTGCAGCTGGTGGAGGTGATGTTGAGAGTTCGTAGGATTCAGGAAGGGGTGGATGGGGATCTAAAGGGGAGGAAGACGTAGGGTTTTCTTTTCCGAAAAGCGCTCGTCGTGGTGGACGAGACGACTCGAGTTCATGACGCCCATGAGCTTCGCCGATGTCTTGCTCCTGGTGGAAGATGATGCTTGTTGTAGTAGAGCCGGAGTCTTCTGTAGATGAGACCATGATGGTAGAAGGAAAAAGGGGGACAACATGTACAGAGTAACGCACTAGTGAAGGGAATATACTGGTCCGTGCACGGCGAAGCCTCGGCGTAGAAGTCGCAATTTCTACTCACGAACTCTTCAAGAGAGCTTCAGTCTCATGACATGCTATGATAAGGTTGTGCTGCCGATGACTCAGGTCAGGAATCCGTCGTTTCTTGGTATAGAGTACGTCATTGCGGGTTCACGAGGACGGTTGACGTCCCATGAATGCCAGTGTGTAGACAAAGAGGACACATTAGACCGTATCTGCGAAGAATTTTTTGACCTCGCTAGAGCCCAACGGGACTCGACGATTGGTCCGATCACCGTTTTAAAGTCGTTTTAAACGGTTGTAGATACGGTCTATTATCGAGTGGTGGGAGAGCCCGATAACTACGATGGTTTTGTAAGAGGTCATAATATGTTTGATAGATCGTGATGAGCCTTTTCTGCAACAGTCAACGAGAGTCGCAAGTAAAGTTCGAGACGGGAGGATACGAGGAGTCCGAGTCGCCGGCTTGGATTCAGAAAGGTTAGAGTCCAGTAAAGGTGAACCCAAGTGTCTCTCCTCGTGATACGTTCATCTCGCGGTGATGTGAGGACGCTCAAGTGGAGGGAGGGTGTTCGTTGAGCCAGGTGGTAGGGCGCGCGCTGAAAGCTTGAATTTATCGCAGCTCGGTCGCTACATATTCATTCCCACGCTACCAGAGCGATTACATAACCCACAATTGACGGAGAGGTTGAAGGGAATGCTGGACTGAGAAGGTGTGACCTTACACCTCCGAGCGAGAAAAAAACCGGTTCAACGGGGGCACAGGAGTCCTATATAGTACAACACAAAACAAAGGATGTACACAGAGAAGGAAAACACGCCGAAAACTGCTGAAACCCCCATCAAGAAGTACAGAGCGACACGAATTTTACAAACATACACAGGAATACAGATAACAAGAAGGGCTAGAAAATCATACGAGCCTGAAACCGAACAATTACAGTAGAAATACATGGAGCCCAAGTTTTTAAGACATCATTGACCGTCCGAATCACGCGAATAAACAACACTTGTCAGTGCGTTCAAACGACAACTCCAAGCCTCTCCTCACGAAGTCCCTGAGGATGTACCTAACGGTTTCCTTGACCACATCAAGAACGAGTAACACATTGATAGGTGACGGTGCCTGATCGTTCTCAATCATCCGAACATGAATCCTTTTCAGTTGCGCACAAGGGAAGAACGGCCCCGACCCGTTAGACCTCTCGTCCTCGTCGTAAATAGCCGCACCCCCGTCTGGACCATACCCACACCTGTCACCGTCGAGCAAAAGCGTGAGGTGATTCAACGTCTTCGGAAGAATATCCGGGTGAAGGCACATATACCCTGCCTCCATCGACAATACCACCTCCTCCAAGGCAGGGCCCGAGGTCGTAATCCGTAGCCCGAACCCATCCGCCCTCGGCCACATCACTTTGCACGTCTCATATAACATCATGAGAAACATAGCGTTCGACTCGTCCAGGTGCATCCCTATGCGTTTCACGCCAGGGCTGAACATCCTCCAGAACCTGATGAACAGCGTCGGGTCGCGATGAAGCCCTTCGAACCCTATTTCGACGGTCTCGATTTCAGGCCTCTGCGGTGCCAGTGGGAGCGTGGCAGACCGATACTGTGGAAAATGACGCTCGACGAATGTTGCGATGCTAGGAGAGGAAGTGGCGTTCGGGCAACCATAGAACGAAAGAGTGGTGAGTGCCGGGCAATCGAGTGCGGGTAGAAGACGTTCCATTATCATTTCCATTTCGACGCCGAGACGAAGATGGGAGAGATAGGGAAGTGTGAGTGGGGGAGGAATGGTGAAGGAGAGGCCAATAGTTTTCCCGAAATCGATGTGGGTCTGGATGTGGAGCTTTTGGAGGTGAAAGCAGCGCGATAGGACGTCGACGATAGAGTAGATGTGGAATGGGCTCGGATTGTCGTCTTTGATGTAGAGGGTTGTTAATTGGGACCAGGGGAGTGAAGAGTTTTGAAGAGAGAGGGCGGGGAGGGCGACGGAGGTCAGGTGTGGTGCGGTTTCGGAAGTGAGGGAGAGTTCGACATCGTCGGCAACGGTGCCGGAAAGAGCGAGGAATTCTAAGTGTGGGAGATTCAGGCCTTTGATATCGAGGTAAAGTGAAGGGTGAGAGTCGACGTTGGGCGTGTGAATTCCGACGTTCTTCCAACGCTGGGATTGCAGCAGAAGAGCATCGATAAGTGGGCGAAAAACTGTGACAATAGCCCACATATCGCGCTCTGACCAATTCTGAGACGATTTAAACTGAAGGGTGTAGGACAATGGAAGGGATTGTGACCGATCTAGCCATAGCGTGAGAAGAGGTAACCAGTTCGTGAGCCCATCATCAGTCCTTCTTTCAGGCGCGACGGTCAGGGAGAGGTGCGTCCAAAGATCTGGGGTGCAAAGTGCGACGGCTCGCCATTGACGAGAAACTGAAGCTAGATTCATGGGTGCCTCATTGATTAGAGGTTTTGCGGGGCCACCTTGAACAGACCAGAGGAAGAACTCCGCGAGGAGCTCCGGTGGCGCGCGAGAGAATGTGAATGACGTCGAGCATGGCGCTGACGAGGAAGACATGCCAGAGCTGCCGACCGATATGCTCGCTTTAAACAATTCATGACAGTTGCGGGTTAGCAGCAAGACTGAAGAACAGAGCGTGGACTGTTGCTCACTGTACGAAGGTGGAGAGAACACGATCGATCAGAGGCGTGAGAGTACGCCAGATGTCAAAGAGCTCTACCCCTAACCCTACCTTATGTATGTACTTCCTTCCTTCCTTCCTTTTCGTCCAATTTCCATCCCCTGCCTCGGAACTTCCTCCGATGAATATCTTCTCGTCTCTGTGCCTCGGAATACCTGGTCTCAATGGGATGTAAATTCGAGGAATCTGAATCGAGATCTCACAGAGGACGGCGAAGACGCCTGTTCCAAGAATAGTCACCCTCCTATGTTGGACGAAGAGAGACAGGTATCGAGAAGTATGATGGTTGTGCAGCAGTCAACGGTACAGGACCAGCCCTAGTACTTATTTAGCACCTTCGACGACCATAGAAAGCACCTCTAATGGGCGTATCGCACAATATTCGACGACCCAAAAAAGCAAGTGGGTTTAGTCCCTTATTTCTGCTCATTTTCTTCGTTTGTATAGCAGGTATGTCAATGAAGCTTCAATTGTCGTATCATCTATGCTCTGGACTCCGAGTCCTGTATGTATCCGAATGATTCGGGAGCATGAAAGTCGCTAGTCTATGTCAAGAGTTTTGCGCACTGGCAACTTATCATTGTA
The DNA here is from genome assembly GCF_000264905.1 of Stereum hirsutum FP-91666 SS1. NCBI lineage: Eukaryota > Fungi > Basidiomycota > Agaricomycetes > Russulales > Stereaceae > Stereum > Stereum hirsutum. The sequence continues at coordinate 230,626 of NW_006763159.1, forward strand.
GCACAGTGCCGTGCTTCAAGGACCTTGGAGAGTAGCCACGGACTCCTGACTGGCCATGAACATGCCTATCATGGCTTCAGTGAGCTGTTCATCTATCTTTATTTCCGTGCTGTGCGGGCCTCAGCCCTTTGTTCATCTTGTGTCTGAACACGTATCTATCACTCGGGTCATCCCGAACGTCTTTGTTCCCTTAGAACGTTGTCGCTCCATAGTCCTGCATATAAAAGTCCAAAGCATTCTCTCTCTATGACGCCAAGTCTTGATTCTTCGCCCACCATCTCATCTGATCATGCACCGAAATCTCATATACAACTTCTCTCGTGTTCTTTTCCAATTCCCCTACGGCTACCAGGACTTCTCCTTCATACCCGTTTATGCACACGACTCCCTCTCCCGACGTCCCTTCTTCACCGAAGCGATATCCTGTCCTTCCTTGGCTCAGATCTGGAATCGCATTATCTGGCTCCTCAGGAACGACGAAACGATGGCGGTCAATGTTTATGCTTATCTTCTAGAAGAGGCGGGAGTCTACATCGTCTCATCGAAGTTTAAGCGTGCACTTGAGAATTTCGCTACTGGGCCTAAGAGGTACGGGTTCTGTTTATTGAAGAGGATTGGCGCAGTGAAGACGGAGTGCGTGGAGAAGCCTGTGGGCGTCTTTAGTAGTGTTAGGGTGTTATGTCTGGACAAGGATATGATAACTGCTTTGGAGGGTGCTCCCGATCGTGAGTGAAACCTGCGTTTCGATTCGTCCTTTTACGACAGCACACAAGCTAATACGATCTGTACGTAGAGTATCCAGAGGAGTTCCGTCTTCGTCTGCGTTTTTATGTTCTGAACATCCTCCTAAGCAGTGTCCTACAAATCTTCCTCGATGAACTACATCCAGACAAAATAACCCCAGCGCTGGAGCTCAATCGGATAACACTAGACCACAACAAGATGCAACGTCAACAAAATGCGTTGACAATCGAAGAACGGCTCTGGGGCGGGAAAATATACCTCGGGATTCAGGAGAATACGTGGGATCGAAAGAAGAGGGTTTGTTTTGGAGGTATGGTCAGGGATTGGAAGGACATACAGAGCGTCGCCGTGAACCACGACGTGACTCAGGCTGAGGTCATATCCTCTAACGGTGGGTTGGGAAACACGACTGAATTCACTGGGTGGTGAAGTATAAGTAAGTTTTTTTGTGTTCGGTTTTGTGTGTCCAACTGCCTACCTCTTGATAAACTGACTCCTTGTGATATCCTGCCGGGATGATTTTCAGGCTCTCTGCTCATGCGATCATGGTTAGACTTCGACCGGGTACCTCCAAGATTTTATTCACTGGACATGAGCGGTCAGCGTCATCTTGTCTATTGGAACGAAGCATGCACGGAGTTTGAGGTCCGCGTTGTCCCAACGATCATAGGGCCTCTTTATGTGCAGTTTGCATGTTGAAGATCCCGGAGCACTCGAGCTATATACAGCTCCGATAGTTCTCTATATAAAGCAAAATATTTGCGACCTCATATTAGGATTGTTTCTTGCGCTGTCCGTCTGCATACCATTGCTCCACGGTTAGTTGCGACAGATACTCATCGTTTCCGTGATGCTTACTTGCCGCCTATGTTCTATGCATCAAATTATCGCTTCACAACTGTCTCTTTTGATTTTCGGCGTCTGCTCACCAATTATACCTGCAAAACAACCACTCAATCGTGTCTCGTCCAAAACAAACTCGAAGTAATCACGCATTCCTCCACTGAATTGAAGAGAGTTCTACTGTTTGATGCCTCTCTCAGTGACAATAGTCGACGAGTCATAAACGCAACAAAATGTGCAGCAAAGCCGCCCTCTAAACTTGCTCTAAACCGCCCTTCCGAAAGTTGCAGATTTGAATATTTTCGAGGGGATCCGGGGCACGCCATGCCAAGATGCGAAAGTAACCCGAAGGAATGACCATTCATAAGCGCGCAATACGAATGTCGACTGCAGACTCAGGCTCTTTATCGAGAAAACCCACGTCCTGCCACTTCTCAATCCACCTCGTTGCATTATCCTGTGTCAGAGGCGTCGCCTCCCCCATTACTCTCGAAGCCTTCTTCGTGTTATCAACCGCCACAATCGGCATATTGAATGCACCAAACCCCTTCCCCTTACCTTCAATCGACACTGGGATCTCGAACATAATCCCACGCATCATCGAAAGAAGACGTACAGCTGGATTTCTTTTCCTTTCTTCTTTTGTACGCGTAGCCGGTATGCTGGCTTCGAGTCTCTCTAACCATTCAGACCGAGAAACAGTGACAAGTGAAAGTCTTGTGGCTATGGCGTCCATGATGAGTGCCCCAGAGACGGGGTTGGGATGGGCGATGTGTGCGAGGGGTAGAGTTGTCCCGAGGAGGTCGATGATGGCTGCTGCGGCTATGTCTGCAGGGATCCACGTAAGAACCTGTCGGAAGAACAGGTCATCAGCGCAACCAAGTACGAACGAACAGCAGAAAATCAGATGCTAAATGGAGTGGCGTACGCGGTCATCCGTAGGTAGACATCCAAGATGCTGGCTCGACTTCACTATCATGGGGAACCACTCGTGCGTCTTCCACAAACCATTGACACTTCCACAAACTTGACCTATACGAACTACAGTCGCATTGAGTGCCGTCTGCTGCAAGGCCTTTTCGATGATCGACTCCACGACCCATTTGGATTCTCTATATCCTTCACCGACGATTGAAGTTGGATCTGAAATAAATGTTTCCGGTAGAGGCGTCGGCTGTGTTATGCCTGGAGTTTGGTGTTTTGTCAGCGCCGTCCGTCAGGAGGTCAAGCACACGTTCTCAAAAGTGAAAGCCCGAAATTGATCACCTGTTGTGACTGCGAGCGAGGAACAGAAGAGAAGATGTGGCACACGCTGATGGGGCGATCTCAGGCATATGTCTATGAGGTTTCGGACTCCTGCGACGAGAGGTTCGAAGACGTATAGCGGAGGCACGAACTCTACGCGCCAACCATTGATGATGATTGATGTGAGGCTACTGGAGACCTGATTGATCGCCAACGAGTAATTGGCTGATATGCAGTCGGGATGGGAAAGAATGCGTACTTCACCGAAGACAGTATCCAGTAATCCCAGAGTTAGACGTGCTGTATCTCCTTCCAACAGCACCAACTTCTCCGAGTATGCCAGTGAATGGTCTAAGCCCTGTGCACCAAACTCGTCCGCCTGTCTCTTTTGATCTGTCTTTCCGTCTGTGCGAGGCCGATTCAGCGTATAAACTCGTCGGACTTGCGCCGATTGCAAGAGTTGTGCTAGAAGATTAGCACCAATTCCGCCTCGACTTCCGACAAGCAGAATGGTATTCAAAACAGGCTCGGGCGACGAAAGTGGAGGTGTTGGCTCGGATGAAAGAGCGCGGCGGGTTGGGAAGTTGGAGGTATATTTCTCTACAAGGGAGCGCATGTCGCCGACCTGTATGGCATTCCGCCCAGACCCCATGACGGGTTCCTAGCAAAACTATTACTTCATCAGTATATCTCATACTGAGAGAGAGCGAGGAACGTACCTTGCTTGAGTTCGTTATACGTCGAAGTTGAAGGAATCGCAGGAACAAATCCAGCGACGACCACAAGGACATGGTAGATACCTACGGGAAACGGCCAGAAATCATAGCCGGAGCACTGCTTGTTGTCTCTCATTATCACCTGGTTGCGTCGTTTGACGGGCACGGCCGAGGAGCATGGTCGTGACTCGTGAGTATGCGAAACACAAGTCTGTGAGAGTGGTGCCACATCAATGCCACATGCACACGAGGGCAACACAATTACGATGCTCGACAGGAAGCTCCGATATACACTTACATACCTAACGTGAAGTCACCAAGTATGCACCTGCTCTGCCCCGAATTTATTGAACGCTATCAAACTATGCACTCGATACAGCACAAGGGAAAATGCAATTGTCTGTACCGACGACCAAGCAAAGGTAATATATTTGGAGACATGACGAATATACCACCCTACTTCTTTAGACCTATAAGCAAAGGACATCTTTGACGTGCTGGTCTCTGGGAACAATCCTGCACGCAAAAGGGCTTGGTTGACTAAGGAGCATATCGCTCAGCATGTCATACTCCGTTTCGGGGGAAATTGATTACACACCTAACGAACCCAGTGGTATACCCAATTTGAGGATCGATTTCGTCTCCGAATTCGTTAACATCCTTAGAGATGTCAAATGCCCAGATTATACATGCGCTAAAAATGAACAGTTGGCTTTCGGCGAAGTTTTTACCAATGCATGTTCTGACAACGTACTGGTAAGCAACGTAAGTTGTGAGCTATATGTCTGAATCACTTACCGTGGACCAAATCCAAAGGCATAATCAGGATCCAGTGAGTCCTTCCCGATAAACCTTTCAGGGAGAAATGCATTTGGACTATCGTAGAGATTTTTGTCGTGGCTGATGGTCCATAGATTGGGTATGATGATCGTTCCTTCACGTATGAGAAAGCCTTCGATGCTGATTAGACATCAATATGGCGTCCTCGAAAAATGAGAAAGTACCGTTATACTGGGTGTCCTGTCTGCAGCGATGTGGTACGCCTTCAAATATGTGCTGAACGTTAATGGGATACTGTAGTTTTTCGCGCACAAGTTCGTGTCCCGTGTCCCATGGGAGCCGCGAACGAACTTGTGCCACGGGACAGTCCCACCCCATTGATGTGCACTGAACTTGTAAATGGGACAAACCAAAATTTGACGCAAATATGACAAAAATGTGAATATATTTCTGGCTCCTAAATTGACCTCAGGAAGGGCCCCAAGAGACACTTTGAGCTGGATTTTGCTACTGGGTGAGCTCCCCCTCCCAGATTCAGAGCATAGATGGCTAATGAGAGGTTATGATGGGTGGTATCCCTGAAAAAGCGTTGATGTTCACGAACATTGTCCCTTGTCCCGGTGTCCTTGCGAACTGGGACACGAACGGATTATGTCATTTCGGCAACGGCCGAGGGGCGGTGGCGTGAACTTGTGCGCGAAAAAGTACAGTACTATTAAAAGTCCATAAAACTCACCTAAAGGCAACGGTACTCGCCACCGAATCACCTCCTTGATCAAGGCGTTGATATATGGTAGACTATCCTTGTCCAAAAAGCTGGGAGCCCTGTGCCTCCCGACCTGGCGATATTCGTCAAAAATGATTAGAAAAAAACATTACTCATAACACTCACCACTGTATCCACTTCTTCTTGCGCTTTTCTTAGAACATGCCTATTCAGCGTCATGGCTAGTATAAAGTTGAGTAATGTCGCCTGCGTGGTCTCTCCATCAGCTTAATGTACGGTGAGTTTTACCCTCAGACATATGACGTGTATACGTACCTCCATACATAGTGGCTGCCGCCCAAGAGACCACGTCGTCCTCTTCACCAACAGCTGAATCTGGTAATTTGATTTCGCTATCCAGCAGCGCAGAGACGAATGAGTGCTTTGCAGCTCCTGCAGTCTGTTGAAGCATCGAGTGCGATAGTTTAGCTTTACTGCTATCCATGAGATGACGGAGGACGCACCCGTTCCCTCAAAACTTGGCGATAAGGTCTATCAACCATGAGCTTCATTTGCCTCTGAGCCTCCATAGCCTTCTTTTGGAAGCGAAGTCCCATATATGGTAAGTACTTCACTATATTAGCTCCATTAAAAGTGTTCCTCTATGGACAAATCGACAGAAGAACACACTGTAGGGAATGACATCGACCATGAAGGAGCCCGGAACAACCGCATGGGTAATGTTCTCGAGGGTTGCTTCAGCGACAACAATATACTGGAAGGGAGTATAGCTCAGGCGCGAGGAATCGTACCACAGGTAAAGTGGAACGTACTGTGTCCTCCGGCGACTCACATTCAATACCATACATGGCATGCATGATTGTTCTGCCTACACTGCTAGACACGTCAGTTAGAATACACGCAAATTTCAGCTTTGAATTAGGAATTTGTGAAAACGATACATACAAACGAACCTCTCTCCGGTACCTTTCAGGGGACGTGAATAGAGCTCGAAGGAGACGGATTGCTTCCTCCTCCTGCATCGTAAAGTATTTCGTTACAGCGTGTTTTGACATCACAGGGTGGCCGATTCGACGATATGTTCTCCATCGCTCTCCATAGCCAATGAAGGCAATGGAGGGATCGAATCCCATGCTACAAGTGTTGACCGTAATTAACAATGTGATTCAGGTTTCACGAATAAAGCTGGTAAACATACAGCTCTCCAGCCATTGTGAAACGTGGTCTATCTGCGTGAATTGATGAGTCCAACAGATCTTGAGCGATGACATGGTCATTGACGACCAGTATGTGACGCCCAAGAACGCGAAGATGGACCAAAGCACCTGATACATGTGTCTTAAGTGAGATCTGTTTTAAAATTCTGTATGCAAGACCTACCATATCTATCAGCCCACTGCGAAAATTTCAACCACCACTGAGACGAGGGAAATTCAAATAGGTTGCCGAGAATAGGTAGTCCTGTAGGATATATGTAGGATGATAGTATACATTGGTTCGTATACGCACTAACCTGGAGGTCCTGGCGGATAATGCAATCTTGAACGGAAAAGCACGCGTAGATAGCAAAACGTGAGGAAGGGCAGTCCTATGAAAACACCGAACAGAATGGTGAGGCGATTCGACATCGTGATGTTAAGTTCAGCACCGTTCTGTCCGTCTTTAACTTCCTTCGAGTTGCTTAGATGATTGACGAATCTACCCGGTAAGTGACGCCTGACGTCGGGTACCGTGGCTGAGACTGGTGTTCGCCAGATTACTTGAGCGCTGACAATCGTGCGCCGCCTGTGATCTGAAAGGAACAGGATCATAGCACATATTCTTTATGTAGAAAATCGAAAAATGATTGATATGCCATATCAATCAGTGGTGGCCGTCAAGACATAAAATTGAAAAGCAATGGTACGAGGCCTCTGGCGGATGTAGACGTTGAACATGTGCCTAAGTACATGCCTGATTCTGACACCTCTGCGGAGACGCACAGATGTGCGCGTAGAGCGGCTGTTTCCCGAAGGCAGAAATCGTGGGCGGCGCGATCGGGAGCCAGAGCTTTTGACAAGGATCTTGCGGCGTTGGAGCAACAAACAATCACCGGTAATTGCTCCAAGAATTGAATCTTATCGGCGAGCCCGGACCTGGAGTAAGACGCGATGATCCAACTACTAAAATAGTTTATTTACCGTCACTCACTGAGACCTGTTTCCTCATGCTCAGGCACATTCTGTTTTGTATCAATGATGAGTTTGTGTCCAAAGCATCGGTGCTTCCCTCGCATAGTAGAAGCCCGGCTTTTCTTAGAGGAGCAGTGGTGTGTCCGATATATGCTTCGTAAGTCTTACTGGGTCTGTGGGTATGGAGCCTTTTTTGATATCCCTTATATGGTTGCATTGACTCAGGATGCGCCTTCGAATCAGAATTCAATGAAGCTTGAAACCTTCCTAAGTCTGTTCATGTGCTCTGCAAATTAATCTCCGCGAAAGCCGTCCTTGGACCTTCCGAGCTTACATGACTTATCTGTATCTGTGGTGATTAGAAGGAATTTCGCTTACTCCCCCACTCGTGTCAATGATGATTTCCCCGTAGGGCGGTGCACAGCGTCTCCAATATATTCGGTACACAGTTTTAGGCGCCATCATTTGAGAGTTTCCTTAAGCTATCAAACGGGATCTATGAACACTATTTTGAGAGCTTAGTACTGACGAATGCATTATGCCGGACGTTTCCGCCTCTACATAGTGTTCCTGCCAGCGTAGACCTCACTTCGGCTGACATTCCATCCACTGCTTCATTTCTCTGCCAGCTCAGACATACACCCTCAATGTCAGAATTCTAGTCCACCTTTCAGCTGTATGCATTCATACTAAACGATTTGGCCATTACAGTCTCTCTCGACTAGGATATTCAGAATGAATCAGGAAAACACTTACGTGCTCACACATGACGCAGACGAGCAAGTTCGGTAAGTGACCCGTGCCATTCGCACCTGTACAGTGACTAACACATTAACTGAAATGTGCAATAACGTTACTCTTTTAGCCTCGAGAGACAACATGCTATGTTCAAGAAGTTTCTGAATCGCGACACGTCTATTGTACCCGACGTTGTAGATCCATCGTCTATCTCTACCGTCCTGGATGCAGCGGCCGGTACTCTTGTTTGGTCCCGAGATTTTGCGACTATTCCCGAGATAAAACCGCGAATATCCTCTCCGTCCAATCCAGTCAAGCTCTACGCCTGTGATTTGACTGCAGAGAAGTTTCCCCCGAAACCCATTGTCGATGCGCTTGGAATCCAACTATTTCTTCACGATGTCACGAAGCCATTTCCGGAGGAGATGACTGGAATGTTCGACCTCGTCAACATGAAACTTCTCATCCTCGCTTTGAGCAAGGATGGCTGGTTGAACGCTCTATCTAATATTCGGGAAGTGCTTAGTGCGTATAGATTTTACTGCACCTGATTACGCTATTTGAACGATGTTGTTGTTGCTTAGAGTCCGGAGGAATTTTGCTCCTGAACGAATCCGATGGTCACTTCTATGCTAAGGAGGAGCTCGAAATAGCCCGAGCAGCTTCCCCTCTGTCTCATTCCATGACACCATCCTGGACATATCCCTTGAATCAACTCTTTATCAAGAATGCAGAGATGCATCAGCACCTGACGGAGTGCGTTGTTATATCCTCCTCTTGACCATTATCCAGCTCATATATTCCCAAGTCTCTCTAAGAGCTTACCCGAAATGGTTCGGTCCACAGGACTTACCGTTTACTCCCAGTTCTCCGTCTTTCTTCCCATGGGAGCATTATGCCTTACGGAGTTAGGGCCGTTTGGGCAATCGGTTGCCAGCGAAGCGGAGTTTACTAGAGAAACATTCGTGTTCATGGTGAACACCATGACGGGTCTAGGACTTAGGTACGCATATCTGAAGGATGAGAACAGCGATGATGTGGTGACAGAAGAGGGGCGGAAGATGGTGGCGGATACCTTGGTGCGTAAGTTTGATGCGGAGGGAGGAGTGTTCTTCCCCTGCACGGACATAGTCGCGAGGAAGGTTTAGTGCAAGCAATGAATATCTGTGGCATCTTTCGTGTAGGGATTGTTAACGGTATTGGAGTACTCATTGGCCACCCTGGTTTTTTTGATGCTATCGCCCCCTGCTGTGGCGTAGAGACGATTGCACATACATTTTAGCGCCAAATGGAGGATGCGCTCGAAAGCACTTTTGCCGAACATGCAAGATGATTTCAGAGTCATGGCTGGCTTCACCGTACCAGCACGTCTATACAGTTCCGCCTGTAGACACGAATCTATATTGTAATCAAATCTCGTTTTGGGGGGAAAATGAGATGAAATAAAGACATCCTAGTCGTGGAACCGATGGACCAACGCCAACAGGTGCATTGACATCAGCCAAACCTTGAAATTGTTCCCGTGAGCATGTGGAAATACATAAGATAATTGTTTTGCTCACATTATAAAGCCGGTAGCTTTTCTCGTCGTCCGCCTTTCCCCTCAAGTACCACACTCGAATTGCGATACAACCGCCAAGAACATTTAGATACCACCGGAAAACACCCGAAACTCGCCAGACGACGGGAAAGTAGATCGTCCAGATGATGATAAAACCAATGACTGATGATCGAGTTATTGTCTGTCCGAGCAAAATCGGAAAGGTTTTGCGACCCATAGCCCTGTCTCCTATCTCGTCCTGAAGGTCTTGTAAATGGACGCTGGAGACAATAACGATCCATGACATTAATAGGGCGAGTTGAGTGTATTTTGAGTGCAGAGCATGCATATCTGGAGTTTGAATCAGTCAGATTGTAAGCTACACAAGAGAGCTCATAAGCAAATGCCTAGGAGTAAGCTAGCCCCCGTTTCTAATGCAGTATATGCAAAGGCATTGATTACATTCCTCCAAAGCCAGTGTTTGTTTGCTCCCAGATGGTCGTATATATACACCAGTGATGTAAATCCTGCACTGGCGATGGCGCATGATGAACCACCCGAAATGTATGAGAAGATAATGCATGCAGGGTAAAGGGCTCTGGAGATGATGCGTGCGGTCCATATGGAAAGCCGTCCGGATGGCAAAGGTCGCCATGGCTTGTTATTTTTATCTTCTTCTACCGATAAAGACTGGTTGTCGATGTCAATTAAGAGGAGATGGACGAGTACCCAGAGAGAGACGAAAAGTATGCCCCGCAAGCGAATCGATGGTGTAACAATGAGCGCAAATGCCGTCTAGAAAGCCGTCAGATTCTCAATCACCGTTAGAAAGAATAATATGCAGACCACTGGTAAGAGTATAGTCTTGATATCAGAGCGAATAAACAAGTACATCGTGTTAACATGATAGGAAAGCTGCTGGAAAAGTGGGAAGAGCCATGCTAACAACGTGAATGAACGCATGTTTATAACTCAAAATATTGAAAGGCCTCATAGACGTCTTAAATACTCGAGGGATACCAGAGCAAGTAGATAATCAGCCCTTCGAGCGCTGCTGGCTAAGCGCTCACAAACGGATAGCTCAGTGTGTAGTAAGTTGGACATAGCTTTGGGCCGTAGCGGCGTGTCACAGGTTTTGGATTCATCAAACTTCCGTCTCCGTGATGATACCTAAGGCTGATGCACAAAATCAGATTGGGCCGTAGAATAAGATGCACTGAGGTCGTGAAACAACTGTTACACTGGTTTCCAACGAAATCAAACAAGCGTAGCTTGCGATTGTTTTGTTCATTCCCATACCGTACTCGTTGTGGTACTATATTTGCCACATTTCATACCTTCGGGGAGTGTCTTCCGCGGGATTACATGACTGGTAAAGATACTTCTAGGTCAATGTCAGGCATGTCAGATTGGTTCAGTCGGAAAGCCGCGGTATGGAGAAGTTCATTAGTCGATTAACATTAATCCGGTGAGACATTCACATTCTCAAAGACCACAACTTGTAGAACTTCCCCCGGGACTGAATATTCATTGTGATCCACTCTGACTTAGGGGTCAACGGTAAGAAATAACATGGTGGTCTAAAACGACATTGTTCCAGTACATAATCGATGAAAGTTGCTGCAGGAGACGTTATAAAAACCAGTACAGAGCTCGAGAGGTAGTTCTGGGGATTCTGAACATAGGTGTAGCCTTTTCTGCAGTAAATGTAGCGAGCATTTTTATTGTTAGCGGGGGTCGGTTAAGTTGGCGCTCCGGGTAAATGGATTGCCACTCAATATTCCATATACAAAGCTCCTGCGCAAGATGAACCCTTTTCCCCCTTGTGGGCCTCTATATCACCCAGAATGACTTGTTTTTGTGGCGTTTTTTTGTTGCCGGTGTTTGAGATTACCGGCGCAACTTCTACCAACGGCATACTTCCCACCATGATGGCGCTGATATCATCCCATGTGAGTCGGTCCAGCTCAAATATCGTGAGACCTTAGGAATCAGCTCCTCGGTCAGTCAGGAGATTGAGCAATGAGTAGAGATGACTATCTAATGGCGATATCGAAGTTTGAATGTTGATGTACTATTTTGAGGCCAACAAGACCGAAATCACGTCGCACAATGTCTCGCTTCTTCACAATTGTGTTTGAAACGATCCGGGTTCTCCGCTGTGACCTTGAAGCTGTCCAGGTACTATTGATGCGACGTGATGCGAGGGTCCACAAATAACTACACTACATGCCCACCACTAGGCCGGATAACTCCATATTTACCCCAAGTAGATGGGATAGAAAGCTACACACCCGCCATACCACTCGGGTATCCCGGCCCTTCATGTCAGGCTAATTTTTTTCTATCAGACTCCATCAGAGTGATGAAGAGCGTCTCGTACGTTCACGACATGGCTGTGTGACAGAGCCGGAAGGGATGGTCATCGATGTCTGACTACTTATAGAATGCTCAAGCACGCAACTTTCCTCGTGTCTCCGCATGTCCGATAACCTTGCGCTCGATCGTGCCAATCTTGTATCCCTGTGGCTCGAGTCCCTGCTCTATGGTGTTTTTCTGGTCTTTCATATCCATGCAATCTACGTTCTTCTCTACAAGAAGCTTCACGGAAAGACGAACCGACCTATGGTCATTGCTTCGTTTTTGATGCTCATCCTTATCACAGGTGTAAGTGTAGATTATTACGCCCGCATGATGTTTTACTAAATATTTCCATCAGCATATGACATGCGACTTATATCGGGCTATCCAGGCCTTTACCACAGGGCAAACAACAATGGTGGTCCTGAAAGTTAACTATTTACTGGATATATGCTGCACATGAAAGTGACTTTATCCATGGGATATTGGGCCAGGAAGTGACAGTAGTAATATGAAAGTAACCTCTTACACATAGCTTAATTTGAGAGACTACACAAAAGTGACTAATGGTATTGGTATGATGTCAGACATAATCACAAGTGACCTATGAGTGGCTGATAGCATAGTAATAAATAGTTCTTTGCAGTAATAACTCAAGATCCTTGTGATCATCAGTGATATATAGTAATTGTTTGCTTTACAGTTACTATAGAATTCAAAATGGTTCACTAGAGCACATTCACAGGGAACCCCAGGGGTAGCGAAATCTGTGTATGGTCTCAGTCAAACAGTGATACCTACTATGATCATTTCCATAGCTCGTTTACCTTGGTGGCATCCCCCCCCCCTCAATAAATCACCCAAGATTGATGTTTTTTTGGAGAAAAAAAAGACAAAATCTTGTGACAGCTTTGCTGTGCGCCAGCATGGTGAAAAGAGTTCTTTTCAGTTACGGTCACTGAATGCTTCAGTAGGATAGTAGTGTGAAGATTATACTAGTGGTGGTCATCGCTTCCATGAACACTTACTAAACTATTTCAATTAATTCAGCGGTCACGCATTGTAGGCCCTCCAAAATTGACAAAATGTCACAGTGGTAAAACACCACATCAGTGAATGTTAAAACCACTGAGCAGATTTCTATCCCAAAAGGCAATTTTCAGCAATTTTATCGAGTTAATGCTCAGTGTCACACAGCTTTGCCGTATTGACGAAACCATCGAGGACACTGACCCTATCACACATCACAGTACATGCTAAATTGATCAAAATAGAACAGTAGACGAAGAAGTATAGTAAAAGATAATTAAATCATATAGCGGTATTGGAATGTGGTGATATTGTAGTTGTAGCCAGTGGTAACTGAGGCATGGCAACATGGAGAAGGAAAAGTAATCAAAATAGTACAATATTGTTAAACTTTTTCTTTCACATGGCAAATTCAATTCAATTATACCAGAGTATAACCTTAATACTTACTCCTTATTACTTCACGGTAATGTTTCATTACTTCATGGTAACGGCCTGATACATACAGTAATCAGCTGTTACGCTACAGTGATCAGCTGCCACATTGTGGTAATCATATGTTACTTCTGAAACCTTATAAA
>NW_006763160.1:0-133461 GCF_000264905.1 Stereum hirsutum FP-91666 SS1
GGTGGAAGTATGTGAGGACTATGTTGAACGAGATGAGACTGGAGGCAGAAGATGAATGGCAAAGGATATAAGAGGAGGAAATGGGACTTAAACGGTGGAACTGGAAAGATGGAAACTCTGGTGATGAAGTAGGGAGGAAGCGGGAATGCGGAAAAACCACCGGAATATGATGTCCCTGATCTAGTATTTGCCTCACTTTTATTTAATACGACTTTTAGGGTGGAATGATTTTTGAATGACATTCTCAATACGCCAGAACATCATTCAGATAGATTGGTTGAGGGAATTTTTGGATTTTAACTGCCTAATTTGGGTTTATCTTTTATTGTGGAAAAGGAAATAACGAGGAATTGAGGGATAGTTGGGAAAGTAGGCATTCCGCCTGCTACTTTCCAGGAACATGGAGGATCAAGAGGAACAGTCGATGCCTGAAAGCTTTGAAGTCGCGTCTTTAGTTTTAGCAGTGGGCCACACTGGCGTTAGCGTGTGGCGCTACTTAGAACGATCAGGGGGTGGCCCACGTCCACTGTCTCACTGGTCGCCATATTTCTCTCACAAGAAAACAATAACCGGTCTTGCAGGCCAATGACCAAGGACACCTTCCATTGTTCTATTCTTCCCTAGCACGACGACAGCAATCCAGGTTAAGCCATATCCACGAGGTGCGACACCGAGGAATAAGTAAAGAGGAATGTAATGAACGAGGAAGCCAAGCTCTGCGGTACCGGTGTACAGTACCAGGTCCACCTATATGATGCAATACAAGCCCTACATTCATATTCTCAACGTTGAGATCGATCCCTACAAGATAGACCACATTCTGAATCGTCACCCAACATATCGAACGTGTCGAGGGTACGCCGCCAAATCTGTCTCCTGAGTGTTCAGTTCGAGCAGCACGAGCTAGCAGTACTACAGCCAACCTCAAAACAGCTGACGGATGAAACCCGGCATAAAATAAGGTTAAAGAGCGCTATCCTCGGCCGTGCGGAGAACATTCTTCAGGCCTCAGATCCAACAATAAATAGTTCCTACCCCGAAATAATCCAGTGTCATTCTTAGATGACGCAGGAGTCGACTCCTTCCGAATTCGACTGCTGTCAGACATCTCGAGGACTCCAGCTTTATCGTGACAACTAAAGTGCGGACCTCGTCCTATGTAGTTGCAGCAAACGCACCATCAACACAACGCACGCACAGAGTGATCGTCCTATAACAAAAACACCAATCCGTAAACGCTGTCAGTTAATTGATGTTGACAAGCGAAACACACCTCTGAAGCTATGTAGTACGAACCTTGGAGCTATGCCTGATAGGCATGATAGCCTGCCGCATCATTCACAACGGCTAATTAGTACGAGAGTCCTGTGCACCGGTCGTGCTGTAGTCTCATGTCAAGTAAGTCAGGCTGCTCGCTTAGCGCAATGCACGGTCAGAGTGATAGCTCAGAGCACAACAGCTCCACGGCAGTGATCGCGTTTATCATCATTAGACGGTATGAATCGACTCATCCATCATCATGGCGTCCGTTCCCGTGCGCATCAACTAATTGCTTGTCACCGAAGTGAGTACAGCCAGAAACTCACAATATACGGAGACCGGGCCAAACAATCGATTGGCATGGAGATCTGTTTGTTCCCTATGTAGAGACAATCAGCGATGGATTAATGATTTACTTGTTCACGTACTTGTCTTCATCTATTATGCCCTGTATATCACAACACTGCGACAGAGCCGTCCCGCGCCACAAACTAACCACACAGGAAGCACAGGAAAAGCGCCCCACATTAATTGAGGTGTTGCCGGCAACTGTAGCTGTGATCCCAGTGGCGCTCGCAGTCGATACTGAGACCATCCGAGGCTCGTTCATATCTCTAACGAGTTCGCACGTTATAGAGATTTCCTTGGCGCAGTCTGACCTGGGGCAAATGAAATCAGTATGCGTAGTTGCGTAGGTCCTACCGTGCTGACTCGGAAAGACGGGCAACTCACCTCGACATAGACCTACTATCGTCGAGAGCACCGTCGTGCCACCCAATATCACACAAAAAATGACTCCGGAGCGCCTCTCAGTACAGCTACTTACACTTCATTGATCGTGCCCCCTTGCGGAAAGCTTCGGGTGAGTGTGCTACGTATCACTTCACCCAAGTTCGGACCTATCTTCCGTTTTCGCGCGCCTGCTGGACTATTGAGAACCCATTGCCACTGCCAGCAAACCACTGGCCCTCATCGGGTCTACCGCCTCAGCTTCGGCTATCGGGTCTCAGCTGTAACTTACCATGTATCAGTATGATTCAGCAACTGACCAACCCATTTAGTTTGCAACCTTATACTGCAGACTTTGCGTGATCTGAGGATGAGAGATACAGCACTTTGGGAATTCGCTGTCCGGGCTGATCTGAGATCTATAAACAAACAGAACTCAGTCAGCGGGGTTCCTGTGCTTAGAGAAAGAATGACCGAGCCGTACCCATTGACAGAGGCCTATCGTCATGGGTTCATGTTATGTAGTTCAGTAGCTGGAAAATTTTCGCCCTGTTGCATTCTGCACATACACATACGCATATTGTCCCTGTAAACAAACAAATTGAAGTAGTAGTGAAACTCTCACTGCCTCAGGTTGCTTTGGCGCCACAGGAGAAAGCGCCTGTGGCGCCAATTCGCAACCGGAGCCTGGCAAAAGTAGTATGATCGAACCGCTCGGGTTCTGGACGAGAGAAAAATGCAACCTTGTTCGTCTGGGGACCTTGAAGAGTCGAGTCCCACGACATGTAACCTGGTGGGTGTTCCTTCGAGGAGTCAGCAAGATCGTACAGTAATGCACGATTGTCAGCGAACCACAAGATTAGGAGGCCTCGGGGAGTGCAGGGTGGCAGGCCACTCAGAAATGCTGAAGCGCCTTTATAATGAACAAGAGAGTTTTTGACGGCACATTCGTGCCGGGGATTGGTCAAGCGGATGCCGCACCTGCACGGACTGTACGACTTGGCAGACAAGTTACGAAAAATAGAACGTGCGCCTCGAAGGCCGCTATAGCTGAGATGTGACTAGACCAGAAGTATTCTCATCATGACCGCGAGTGTACTGTGCGCCTTCGCACGAGCCGCATCTGCAAACCGGCGCAACTGGGATCCCACTCCATGCGCTGGCAAGTCCAGAACGTCTGTACCGGGAGGCCCTCAGATGCAGCGTTTCATCTGTGGAATGATTGACCTCCCTTGAGCGGATCGAGACCTATCTTCCATACATAGCATGAGCTGCTAGAGCTGTAGGTCTTGTAAGGTTTGAAGCACTTCTTAGGGCCACCTTCTGCGCTGGCTGATTGGGAGTGTGCGTTCTCGCGGGAAAATCAGGATTGCGGAGAGGGGACGGCACCGGGCAGCCAAGGTGGTGCCGTTATGGAGATCAGACGGCGATCCGGAAAGAAAGGAAAGGAGGAGCGGAATCCTGGGAAGGTTTGGGAGTGAGGGTGCGAAGGAAACAAAGTACGTAGAGAAAGCACAGGTCAATAAACAATAGACATTTGTTCCTGACGATTCTGCTTTGAACCCATTTGCTGTCGATCGGTGCGAGCCCGATGTGCTCATAAGGAATGACCGGTTTGGTTGATATTTGTGACCGTGACGCCGGACAATTAAGAACATATACCTAAACGGGCACTGTGCCTGGATGACATGACTCGTATAGTGACCGGAGAGGGAACTGAACAAA
Organism: Stereum hirsutum FP-91666 SS1; assembly: GCF_000264905.1. Classification (NCBI taxonomy): domain Eukaryota; kingdom Fungi; phylum Basidiomycota; class Agaricomycetes; order Russulales; family Stereaceae; genus Stereum; species Stereum hirsutum. Next base: position 3,715 of record NW_006763160.1, read on the forward strand.
GAAGCAGAATATGAAGAGAGCGCGTGGTAAAGGCCCCAAGGCTGGATACTGAGAGGAGGGTGGGGGCGGGAATGTCGCGCTGGCGGTGCCACATGTGTGGTCTTCACCGGATAGGGAGATCGGGGGGGATTAATGGAAGGACGATGCTTTGGAGGGCGACTTGGCCATCGATTTCGCAGGGCGCAAACGAAAGGTCGGCCTGGGTCGGAGTCGTCCTTGTGCGTCAAGGGCTCGAGATATAGGTGCAGCACGTGGAGAGGATAAAGCAAGGAGGGGGACGCAATCCATGGGCAGGCTGGGAAAGGGAGGAGCTGAGATGATGGCATTTTTGCCGCTCGCAGAATCCGACAAGAACGTTGGTGTTGCGGGCATCACAGCTTGAGGGCGTTTGGAAATGACAAATGGGGCTGGGCGGCACTTGATTGGGACTGATCTGACACATCCTCAGTGCATACCGCTCAGTGTTTTGTTTTTTGAACAGTAGATACAGGTGAAAGGACGCAAGACAATAATGGAGGGATACAGCTGTAAAGAGGGAGGGCGGGTGGGACGGAGCGCATCGGGCAGGAAAGCTGAGGCGGAAGGAGCGAAGACGAGTCTGGAAGGAGGCGCGGTGGCGAGTGTCGCCGCACCGAGAGGCCGGCTCCGCGAACGGCCGCGGTGGGATGAGCGGAAGCAGAGGAGACGCTCGAGCCGTTCCCAGCCAGCCATCGCTCTCTCCCCGACCACGACCATCCCCCGTCCACAGCAAGCAGCTCCCAGCCCAGCGATGCCTCCCTCGGCCTCAGACGCCTCATCCTCAGTTCTCGACCACAAGCCAAAGCATCAAAATCGGTACTTCACCTTCTCGCTCTCCCCCTCACCGCCCCACTCACCCCTTCGTCAACAGCAGACTCACCAGACAGCAGCTCCTACGCAACCTACAGGTCATTCACACCCCTCTTCGCTCCTTGTTGACCCATCACTTACCTTTCCCACACATCCAGATCCTAGGCCCCCTCCCGACACCGCTCCCGCCCACCCTCCCATTGTCGCCACCGGCATCTCGCTCGTCGTCCCCTCAACCTCCGCCCTCCTCCTCAAAGCGCAAATCCGATGTCGCTGCTTCATCTGGCCCCTCAAAGCGCCCAAGAATATCAGACGCTCCAGACCTCCCTCGCCCTCGCCCCTCAACCTCGCAACAGTCCGCACCGTCCTCTTCCCACCACGAGCCTTGTGAAGAGGGCGAGCTTCGAGACGAACCCCTTGTGTCCCGTGTCCCTCAGCTTTCGTACCATGATCTCCCCGTTCGCCGCCCCCGCAAGAATCTCTCTGGCGATGATCCCGTCTGGCCCCAAATACGAGACCGCTATCACGACGCTGGCCGCGTGCTCAAGTACTCGGGAGAGCTTCGCAAATATTCATCCTACTCTACCACACACAAGGCCTATCGTCCTCTACACGCTCCCCCGCCACCAGGCTCACCTTATCACAAACACAGCACCCTCATCGCCAAGCTCGAGCTCCTAGACGCTCTCGTCACTTTCGCTTACAGCCTTTGGGCCGGGGATGTTATAGCCGGCCACCCGTCTCCCAGTCGTTGGGACAACATCGAAGCATTCATGGTCTATGTCAAGGGCGCTGTTTTCAACGATCCGAACGTTAGCGAACGTGAAAGAGCACTTTACGGCATAGTGTATGTATAAGTCTATCCTTTGATAGATCCTACCATCTGACGTCATATTTTGCAGGTGGATGCTCGACGCTTTCATCCACGCCGGCCTCTCCATGCGATACAACCAAAACAGTTTGGTCCCCAAGTTACGAAACCTATTCGAACACACGAAGCCCATAGTCGAGCGGGCATATGCGGCGACCGAAGCGCCGACGGCCCCTGCGCGAGCCGTGTCCTCGCAACACACGCCCCAAATGCTTCCATCGCCGGCCAGTATGGTCAGTGCAAACAGCGCCAACTCAACACCTACCAATCATAGTACGGGGACACCTGGTTCGGGCGATCGCCCAAGCAACAGTACGACGGCCACTGCAGTGGCCTCCGCGTCGCGCGATTGGACGCCTGACGTCGTGAGGGGTCCCCCGGGACGCACGCCGATCTATACGCTGCAGGGGGATCCCCATCCTATCGCGGCTACCACAAATGTGCCCGTTAACGCCAAGTTCATCCACACCGCGACCAACACCATGATTCATATCGCGCAAATTACGGAAAATATGGACAGGGCTCAACAACTTCTTTCCCTGCGCGTTCTCGCGCAGCACTACCCGCGTACGTTTGCTCGCATGGTCCAATCGTCTCTCGGGCGCGCAGACGAGACAGAGCCCGACTTTGAAGACGAAGAGGGCGAGTTGTTCTGGCCCGGATCTCCTGTCACCGGAGATGGCATTGGATGGGTATGTCTCATGGGAAAGGCGATGATCATGGAGTTCGGAAAGGAATATGAGTACAAGGGCGAGAAAGGCGCAATCCCCAAGCCCTCGAGCACGAGTGGACCACGGCGGTAGCATGGAGCGCGAGTAAATCCTGCACACTAGCGTCGATATCGATGTTTCGTCGTTTCTTCCGCTACCATCACTCGCGGCCTGGCGTTCTCGTTTAGCAGTCGACTTCTTCCTGCTCTCTTCCCGTAACGCCTTGCGCTCTGCCCGCTCACTCACACCTCCCAGCCGCTCTCCCAGTCGCCCGTGTCCTCCTTGAGCTCTACATCTGTACATTATCCGCATCAGCGACTGCTCTGGCCCTACCATCGTCCTCCCATCCACTTGCATCTACTCCATCTGGACTTGCCATCTCATCACGTCTTTCACATGGGTTTTTCTTTTGCAACATTTTCTCAGTCGAAAACTCCATGGAGCGCGGATCTGGTCATCTTTGTGGATTTATTTTGTCGCATCGTCCTTCTACTTTCTTATTACCCCCTTGCTGCTTTTCTCTTTCTTTTTCATACCCTCCCAGTACTGCCCTCCTCTGCGACCCGATACCTCTCCAAACCGACCCTCATATCCTCCTACCCTCCCATCGCATCGTCCCCGACCCCGTCGATCACGCACCACCCCTCATCGCCTTAATGTACTTGTCCATATTTCCATATTCTTTTTTTATTTGTCGTCGCATTCCAGAGTCGTCACAATCATCAGCCTGCTTCCTACCCCGTGCTGTCCTCACAATTGTTCTGCTGGGTTCTCGGCCGATGTGTACTACCTTTGTCGGACATCCACCCCATCGACTCCAGCCAACACCGTCGCACACGCAAATTGCTTGTTTTCCTGATATCGTCGTCTTCACTGGCCCGCATCTTCTCTATCTACTCATTTAGTGCATCCGTCTCGCACTGTCTCTCTCTGTCTCATCTTGTATTGTTTTCCCAACCTATCCACTTATACGGCCCGTTTTCCTATCTGTCTCCTTGTTTTCCGCCTGTTTGTCCTCGTCGCAATCTGTGAAAGCACTAGGGTCTCTTTTCCTCTCCCGGTTAGCTCTTGTTTTCTCCGTGTTTCTTTCCCCTCTCTCTCTCTCGAATAGCATTAAATTATACTGGTCCGTGAGACCGGTGCTTAGACCCGCGGACATTGACACATTCATTCTACTGGTGTGATTTGCCCCGGCCGCATGCATGTATAATTGCAAGACACACGCACGCACCACCGATCCAAATGCCCCGCCACGCAACAAACGAACACACGCTCCAGAAACAATCTCCCGACGATCATTGCCTAGTAATTCAACCCTTCCAGAACCTGAGGCCTGACCTCCAGGACATTCCTCCAACGTTTATCCCATTGTACGCTCGAAGTCGCAGAATGATATTAATGTTAGCCCGGACCCTCCGTCCCTCCAATAGGCTCTGGCTCTAAGTGAGGAACATGGAGCTTGTGACGAAGGTCGTCCGGTCCAGGGTCCGCACTGTGATGCCTGAGGCGAAACCGCCCGGCTCCAGCGCACGATGCTACCGGTACCCCACGTCATGCTGCTGCATGCTTGTCCATAGCAATGTACGCCCAAAACGGCTGCCGAAAAGGCACATACCCCCTCACCCGCCCAGCATCATGCGTGCTCCCGAGGCCCCTGCCTGACACACGGATAAACGCATCACTTCCATCACAGTCGTATTGCAATGCGACATGCCCTTATGGCTGAATTGCCATGTTCTACGACGAGCATTAGGCCTTAATCCGGAAAACCTTCCGCCGACAGGGATCCAAAGCACCTCCGTTCGTGTCGCGCTGTCGCCGCCACAAGCACCGTGCCATTGGCATTTGACATCGCTGAACGCTAACCTTGTTTCCGTGGTCGACATACATAGCCGCGGAATATCTCCGAGATGGGTTGACGGCGACGATACGCCGGAAAGATCAAAAGTGCTCTAAGCGAGAGCGCTGAGAGTACGGGCGAGCCTGTCTACTACCGTGAAGCAGTGTGATCTAGCCTAGAGTTTCGAGGAGCCCATCAGACACTTTTGAGAGTACGCCACGGCAGACTTGGGTCTGAAAGTGAGATGCAAATATTTTCCGCGTGGATAGTAGCTGGCCATTCTCGTTGAGTTTCCATACCCACCGACCGGATGATGCATAAGCAGATTTGCGGGTGGACGGTGTCATAGCGAGAAGTACATGGAGAACATGGATTGTCATGCATGGAGAGGCGAAGAAATAAAGACAGGAAAGACCCGAGCTGCACCATGACACAGGACACGCAAAGCCCCTTTCCCTCGATGGAAGAGCAACGCAACAAGAGGTTTTCACCGATTGGACTTGGCCACACGCTCGAGCTCGTCCTTTTTCTATAAAACGAATCGAATGAGATGTCAGTCACAGGAATAATGGTGCTGTAGACAGAGTCGTCGACGGGTAGAAGACGCACCTTGATGGCGTACGAGTTCGAGGAACCCTTCGCCGCGTTGATCAGCTCGTCAGCCAAGCACTCAGCCACCGACTTCACGTTACGGAAGGCAGACTCGCGTGTCTACACAATGCATTCCGTTAATAAACGATCTTTCGTTGCGAAAGCTGAGAAAGAGACATACGCCAACGGTAAGGAGAGAGATGGCCTGGTTGACTCGTCGGAGTGGCGAAACATCGACGGCCTGACGACGGACGGTACCCTGCGAACCAATACGGGTGGAGTCCTCACGAGGACCAGTGTTGACAATAGCATCAACAAGAACCTGGAACGAGTGCTGAGTAACAAGTCTCGTTCTGAGAGTATCTCAGGCTGAACAAACCTGGATGGGGTTCTGGTCGGTGAGGAGGTGGATGATCTCGAACGCGTGTGCGACAATCCGGACGGCCAAGAGCTTCTTTCCGTTGTTGCGGCCCTTCATCATCAAGCTACACCACCATGTATGGCACACGATAAGCAGCCGGCCTGACTATCTGTGCACGTCCAAACCCTACGCACCTATCGACCAAGCGCTCGACAATAGGCATCTGGGCCTTCTTGAATTGCTTCTTGGCATAACGGCCAGCGGTGTGGGGAAGGTAGACGGCGTGACGGATTTGGATGTAATCAGTCAATGAGATATCCTTGACCTCAACACTGCGAACGCGAACAAGAAAGGACCATGGGTCAGCACTTCAGCAGGCAAGCGATGGGTGAAAGGACGCACTCCTGAGTCTCCCACTTTCCGAAAAGCTTAACTTCCTGTCCAAGCTTGGAGACGTCCTTGGGGAGGGTTTGAACCGCGGCCATTTTGAGGTATTGTTGAGGGAGAGGGCGGGCTTGCAGGCGCGGGCGCGAGTGTCGACGACGGAGTATGCTCTTTTTTCTCACGATATGCGGGCTTTCCCGCCACGAACCACCCAAAACAAGGTTTCGCCACTCGTCGGCATTTTCCGTCAACTGTACAGTTCCTTCCATTTATGGTAGTCTCCGTTTTGCTCACTTGAAGTCTTGCCTGTGGTTAAGAAAAGTGGTTCGCTCGAGTTGGAGCGTATAAGTTGGACTTCCCGGAGTAATCTCTATGCAGAATTCTATCACAAATTCGCGATGCTGGACAGGAAGAGCATTAACTGCATCTGAATGCTCGACATGTGCTCTCCAAGACGTCGCGGGTCTGCGCACAATCCTCTCTACCACTCCAAACGTGAACACAAACGGTTTCAGCTACAGCAAGATACGTTTCTGTTCAGCTTGGAACGCAGAGAGTGGTGGTGGTGGCTCCGGCGTATACAAGCTTAAATTGCCGGGATCGGGGACTCAGGCACGGCTCGGAATGATCGGAGATCTGTGACGGCGATCAATGAGCGTGACATCACGCTGCTTCCCCTGAACGCGTTGTTTGCCTCGTTCAAGTTCGTTCCGTCAACTTGAGCCGATGGACAAACAGTCTCTGCCGACTGTTGCTCGCCCTGTGGCTCCAAGACCATCCCGTAGGGGAAGGTTTGGGGCACTCGCCGCTCTTCTTGCCGTCTTTGTCTGCCTCCAATTCCTTATCTCAACCACCAGCTTCTACACGAAGACTGGACATCTCCCTCCTCATGCCGAACATATTCTCGAGCGCTGTCATGCACTCTACACCGAGCCCGGACCATCTCGTCACTTTCATCACCGCACTGTCTCTGACCGCTTCGTACCCGGTACCAAGCCTACCCTCCTCAGGCATGCTCGTATCTGGACAGGCGAACAGAACGGCACTGAAGTCGTCACTGGCGATATCTACCTCAACAAGGGCATCATCCAGGGCGTAGGCTCCTTTGGGAACTTGCTCGAGGACGGTTTACCTCCAGTGGAACTCGAAGTCATCGACGTTCACGGAGCCTGGGTGACGCCTGGGTATGACACTATACAATGCCTTACAGCCTCCACCCGTTGACCAGCCCTCCTCCAGTATTGTTGATAACCATTCGCATCTCGGTGACGGACCCTCCCCAGCGGTTCGTTTTTGCCTTTGGTTTACAAGGAGCGATGTAATTTGACATATACCAGCTTGATGGTGCCGTAGATGACAACTCCATCCACGGAATCACCCAACCATGGCTTCGCTCACTCGACGGCCTTAACACTCATGATGACGCATATGAGCTTTCAATCTCTGGAGGTGTCACAACTGCTCTTGTACTTCCTGGCTCAGCAAATGCCATCGGTCGGTGTCATCTTCTCACCCAAAAGCCGCGGGTACTGACGTTTGTGAACAGGAGGGCAGGCATTCACTATCAAGCTGCGCAAAACTCTGGAAAGGTCGCCAACGTCGATGCTCCTGGAGCCACCGGCTGATATCAATGGAACATATCGCGATCCACATGCTCCACTGCACTGGCGACAGATGAAGTGAGACTCTTCTCCTTCACCCTTTGATATTTCCTCACTCATAGCACCTCGTACGTCTCTTAAGACATGCCTGCGGTACGTGCCTCACTGTATAAATTCCGTGCGATTCCAGTGCTCATTCGAGTTTTCAGGCGAGAACCCAAGTAAGCATTTGACTTTTCTTTTCTAGAATTATTGACTAAACACCCACTCGTAGGTCGAGTATATGACGGAACTAGGATGGACACGTTCTGGGCATTCCGCAAGGCGTCAGTGCTTCGTTCTTGCCCATGTCTTCGATGTCATTAACATTTCAACTCGTCTCGTTCAGTTACGACACCGCACGGCAATTGAAAGAGAAACAAGATGCGTTTTGCCACAAAGCCCATCACGGTGACTGGGACAGCCTTCAGTCTCAATCTTTCCCGGAAGATCTGCAGTGGGAGGCTCTCGTCGATGTCCTTCGCGGACGCGTCAAGGTCTGTCTGTTTTGCTCCACATTTGGAGTCGTGGCTAACCAGCTAAACTAGGTCCAAACTCACTGCTACGAAGCTGTGGACTTGGACGACCTAGTTAGAGTGTGTCCGTTTCGTCGATCTCGCATTGTTTTACCGTCGCTGAACTGGTCTCCCCAGCTCAGCAACGAGTTCGAGTTCCCAGTCGCGGCCGTACACCACGCCCATGAGGCCTACCTCGTCCCGGATGTGCTTAAACAGGCTTATGGTACGTTTTGACTCTTCATGAAGTAGCCTGTCTCACACACAAATATACTATCAGGACGGACACCCGCCGTTGCCATGTTTGCCACCAATGCCAGGCCAGTGATCTGACCTTCACTAAGTATTGGTATATTGAGGCCTTCTCTGCAGATACAAGCGTGAAGCCTACAGGGGTTCTGAGTTTGCTCCCCGCATTCTGGCTGAGAACGGTTTACGTGTCGTCATGAAGGTCGGATCCAATTCCTACTCCCTTCTTGTCGTCTTAACCACTGATATTACGTCTCATCCAGAGTGATCATCCCGTTTTGGACTCTCGACACTTACTCTACGAGGCACAGCAGGCATACTACGTGAGTATCGCCGCAATGGTAGCATCGTGACTTGTGCTTACATATTAGTCCTTAGTATGGTTTACCTGAGAATTTGGCTATCGCTGCTGTGACCTCGACACCTGCCCAAGTTATGGGATTGGATCACCGTGTAGGCTACATCAAACAAGGTAGAGTCGTCTTGTCGATCGTGTCACTGTCCCTGAACTCACTATCACCTTCATTGTACAGGCTGGGATGCTGGTATGCCACACACCGTCCAGTTTGATGCAATAACTCATTTACTGACTCTTGGTCAGACCTAGTCATCTGGGACAGTCATCCCCTTTCGCTCGGTGCCACCCCCGCCCAAGTCTACATCGACGGGATACCCCAACTCGACTCACCTTACGTAGCCAATAAACACACCGCGTTCCAAGCTACGCCCAAAGTCCCCAACTTCGACCGCGAAAAAGAACTAGCCATCAAATTTGAAGGTCTCCCACCTCTCTCCCCCAAGAAATCGGACGTCGAGATCGTGGTGTTCACGAACGTCGGGTCCATCTACGCTCCCCTGGCCGGCAAAGTCCAAGAGTTGTACAATAACGCGGCCCAAAGCCTTACCGGAGACATAGAAAATGGCATAGCCGTCGTGCGAAACGGTTCCTTGGAGTGCTATGGACAATCGGAGGGCATCTGTCCGCTGGACGAGTTCGTTGGCGACAGGGTGCAGAGAATTGACCTAAAGGGCGGCTCTATTGCTCCTGGTCTATTGTCCTACGGCTCTCCGCTCGGGCTGGAAGACATTCAAGGCGAACCTTCGACTTGGGACGGAGCGATCTATGACCCTCTTGGTGGGAAGGTGCCCAGCATCGTTGGAGGTGACGATTCTGTCATTCGAGCCGTCGATGGGCTACAATTCGCCACTCGTGATGCTCTGTATGTTTCTCTCAATTCTATCCTGAACGCCATCAAGGCTCTGACCGAAACTTTGCTATCTGTTCGACGTTCAGGTTAGCCTACCGTGCCGGGGTCACCAAAGCCATCACGGCTCCCACTCATTACGGCTTCTTCGGTGGCCTGGGCACGTCCTTCTCCCTCGGTGCGGCACATAAACTCGAATTCGGTGCTGTGCTACAGGAGACGACTGCGCTGCACGTCACCGTACGCCACTTCGGGTCCAAACCTAGCATTAGCACTCAAATCGCAGCATTGCGCCGTATGTTGTTGACTGCTGCGAGCTCAGTAGCAGCAGATGAAGCCCCTCTCAAATCTTCTGAGCAGGCCAGGCTTTTCGTAGACGTCGTGAAGGTTAGTAGTGACTATCGCGTATCCTTCTTCGCAGTGCGCAAATCTCATGTGGCGATGATTACCCCTCCCAGGGTGATATCCCCATCGTAATCGAAGTCTACAGCGCAGATATCATCGCCACCCTACTCCTGCTGAAGGCCGAAGTCGAAGCCCAAACGGGTCGCAGCATCAAGATGACCCTCTCCGGCGCCACAGAAGCCCACCTCCTCGCGAAGGAAATCGGTGAAGCTGGCGTCGGCGTCATCTTCGTTTCCTCGAGACCGTTTCCTACGACCTGGGAGCAGAAAAGAGTGTACGTCCCGCGACCTCGTGCCCTCGCCGTTCAGTGGGAGTGATGTTGGTTGACATATTGATTAATTGTCTTGTTTGGTACAGGCTCCCGGGCCCGCCGTTAACGAAAGAGAGCGAGATTTCGTTGTTGCTCGCTAACAACGTGACTGTCGGGATCGGTATCGAGGAACAATGGAGCGCGCGCAACACACGTTTCGACGTCGGCTGGGTACGTCCTCTCCTCTCTCTCTCTCCCTCCTCTCCCTCTAAACCAAGGAAACTAATGTTTTATCTCCACTAGGCCGCGCTCGAGGCTGACGGTCGCATCTCCAAGGCCCAAGCGCTCTCCCTCGCCTCGACCAACCTCGAGAAATTGCTCGGCAGTAAGGTCGAAGCCGCGGGTCTTTCGGATCTGGTGGCGACGGAGGGTGGCGACTTGTTGAGCATGGAGGCGAAGGTCGTTGGCGTTTTGTCGGCTCGTCGGGGAGTGGTGGACTTGTTTTGATCTAAAGTTGAGAGTGGTCGGTGCTTTGTGTCGTGTTGTTGCCTGCATGTTTTATACCCTGCCTAAGCAGTGTTTCTTGAATGTTATTCCTGTCTTGTGTTGTGTCACAATAATATGTTGGAGGGGATATGGCCATTGATAGACCGATTGACGTGAAATGCTACAAGATGACGCTGCAAGATCGTACAAGATATTCGGAAGGAGACGTGCAGATGTTCTAACTGGATGGGTATCAAATGGTAGACACAACCATATGCTTATGGTGATTGAGACACGACACTGCAAACTATGAGGGTACAAGAATTTTTCCTGGCAACTGCAAGGTCCACGGCCAGAAGAAGAACGAAAACATACAACACACAACACACCACGACCACGATGATTTTCACATACAACATACCACTCATAGAGCCCTCTCCGACGACCCTGGTCACAGTCCGGGTACGTTCCTCCTCCCATTGGCAAGTTCCGCAATCGCACCCATCGACAACTCTCCCCTCGCCACCTTCGCAAAGAACCCCGCCATCTCCTCAAACGCCGGCTTAACGACCGTCGCCTCCGCCCTCGTCTCCGCCGTCCTCTCCGTCTCGACTCTCGCCTTTCTCTCGGCCTCCGCCGTATCCTCCGCCTTTCTCCTCGCCTCGACTTCCCTCTTCACCTGCTCCACCGCCGAATCCATCCTCTTGTCCGCTTTGCTCAATTGCCGCTCCAACTCGTCGATGCGCGCCTCTGCACGTCGCCGGAGGGTGCGCTCGTGCGAGCATTCGTCTTCCGTTTTGCGTTTGGCGGTGCGGGCTTCCGTGAGCTCAGAGATGAAGGAGGAGTGTCTATCGCGGAGAACCATGAGCTCTCTTTCGAGCGCGCGTTGCTCCGAAGAGGGTAATGACGAGGAGGAAACGGAAGTCGTGGGCGTGGAGACCGGGAAGGAGCGACTGGATGCGCCGTTGCTGGTGGTACTATTGCTGATCGCCCTTGGCCGTCCGGACGAAGCTTGCTGCTGCTGTTGTGCCATGGCCAATTCGGGTTTGAGCGCGCCATATACTTTTTGGAGCCAATAGCGGGACTGTTCGAAGCATGCGTTGGACTCTGCGGTTTCCCTCCCGTTCGGTAGCCGCGCTTGTTTGCCCAGCTCGGTAAGGCAGCTGGAAAGCATGAGAAAGGCGGGCCTCAGTTGTTCTTCTGCGATGGATGCTTCCTTCATCACTGTACACAGCACAGACGAAAGCAACGTCAGAGAATGATGCTGGAAGACAACAGACAAGGGCGAGGAGATCAAACGGGTAGGGAGGATACCTTCGAGCATCCTGTTGACGACCGATATGGCCGCATTCAAGTTTCCTTTCCGACGATACGCGCCACCGACGAGCATCCACTTGTCCCTGTCCGCTTCGGCGGCCTTGAGGAGACTGATCACAGCTTGCGGGTCCTCGTCGAGGGAATCCAAATCAATACTAATGGACTGGCCACAGAGCGGCATCACCAACGACGCCCGCATCGGAGGGGCTCCAGACGGTATAAACGACGACGACGACGAATGCGGCCGTCCATTGGAATTGGCGGCCGAGCTTCCAAGGTTCACAGGGATGGGAGACGGAGGGGGCGAGAGTAGAGCAGGTGGCGGCGTACGAGAGCGTCCACGGTCCAGTCCTCCGCCGCCGTCGATTTGCTTACCGGTCTGGCGGCGGGTAGAGAGGGAGATGTACGGTAATCCAGAGGGCCCGGGGATGCTCGTTGAAGGCGAGGGCGCATATAGCGAGTCAAAAGCAAGGTCAGTGTGCATGGCGTGCTTCAAGAGCTTGACACGTTTGGCGGCGCGTTGGCCGTTCTCAGCACTCTCACGCGGATGGCCGGTCGGTGTGAGGGGACTAGCAGAGTTTGAGTGCGAAGAGGAGGGAGACGTCGGGCTCGGGGTCGTATAGCGCGGCGTGAGGTCGGCAGAGGACGTTGTGGTGGGAGGACGGTCGCCAAAAGGGCCGCGGGCGACGGCGTTAAATATGTCGAGCAGCTGCTGTGGCGCGCGTGCCAACGGCTTCACAATAACATCGTTCGTCGACAAAGCAATCGCACCAGCCGCCTCGGCTTCAGACGCGTATACCACGAAATAATGCTCTCTGTTCGACCTGTCTAGTCTCCACGGGTAAAGACGCGATCTGGTCAAGATAGAATAAGGCTTGTGCGACAGCGAACAGGCATTGTGCAGCGTACATCTCGCCCGCGTTGGCCAAATAATCATGGACTTGCTCCGTGAACTGACTGGCGTCGACGTGCACAACGGTGGCCAAGGGCACTGGAGCCATCGGATAACAAAGCGAGCGGTGTCAAGTCCGGATTCGAGAGGTTCTTCGTACCAAACTCGGGCGCGCGGCTCACTCCTTTGCTCACCACAGATTCGCCAGGATCGTCTCGTACACGTGGGTTGTGCTATACTTGCTTCATTGTTCTCAAACAAGTCGTCTTTCGAGTCGCGTCACGTCCGGCAGACAGTACTAGATACTGCAGGAGCGTATAGATAATACACAAGACGGAGGGTGGTACAAAACGCGGAACATAGTCAATTCCGTCTGTTCTTCCCAAGATCTTTCTCCAGATCAAGCAACCCACGATATATTCATGATGTATATTTCACAGCTTGATCACGATGATTGGACGAAGAAAGGAGGCAGTGGAATGGAGTTGGCCAAGATGAAACTGATTACGACCATCGCGGCGGTTGGGAATCCGTCAGGAGGAACGGGAGAGGGTGTATTTAGCGGGAGGTGGTGGATGGGAGTCTTCCAATCGTTGACAGAGACTGTGGTGGTATAGAGCTTGATGATTTATACTGTCGACTGATATGTTTATGTTCGATGATGCAAACGGCGACGAGCATCGATGACAGCTGGAGTCATATATGTAGTGTGTACACGTCGAAATTGACAGCGCCGTAATGATGAGGAGCCTCGCTACTGCGTATTTGCCAAGCAGCGCTCGTTCTCCGTGCAGGGTTGGTGCACAGCCAGCAAAGAGTTGGCGATCGTACTGACCGATGGGGAGGAAACGGAGTGGCTGAGCTCATAGATATCATTATTGTCATAGCAGATTTCGTGTGCTGTCAATGGAGCGCAGCAAAAGCAGAATACGTTGCGGTCTGGCAAGTGAGCGATACTGTATGTTGAGAAGAAGCGCAAGACTGTGCAGGAAACAAAGACAAGGACTCCCGCGAGCGTCTCGCGGTCATCCCATATATAGAAACCTTTACGTCATGCAGGGCGACAACGTGATCGCCAATTAAAGGTCATCGTTGCCGAGCTCCCGGCATGCACAGCCGCCTCTCCAGAGGCTAAAGCTTGGCGCTCTGCTCTACTTATATATACCTTCCTTCTCCTCTCCCTTTCGATCACAAAACCGGCTTTTGGATCTCTTTTCTTTCTTCACCCTTCACCCTTTTCCAATCGTAATCTTCAAATCTCTTTCTTCATCATGTTCTCGTCTATCTTCACTCTCGCCGTGATTGCAGGAGGCGCCATTTCTGCTTCTGCTCAGAGGTCAGTTCATCAGGCATGGGTGGCAACGACAGGCCGCTGACAGTTCTCCGCACTTGCAGCCTCAGTCTTTCGAGCGAGTGTCAGTCTACGTTGACGAGGTTCGTCTATTTAAGCTCTCTCTACTTCTCTGCCGTACTGACTCTCGCTCGTCTTGCATTCACGACCTCCTTCTTGTCCTGCTCTCCCTATTTTTACACCAGTGTTGCCACCAGCGACGACGGCACATGTATCAACGCCAACAGCCTCGTCAGGTTGGCTTCCTCTCTTTACCAATGACAATATATAGTGCTCACGTCTCGCCATCGACAGCCTTGCCATCGCCGGCAACACCTCCCTCGTCCAGCCAATAAACAGCTGGTTGACTGGTGCCTGCTCCCAATCCGCATGCAGCAACGAGAGCATCTCGAATATCATCACCAATGTAACCACAGGCTGCGCAACCGACTTGGCCTCGCTCGGGATTGACATCGACAACTCGACGCTCGCCACCATCATTGCCGATGTCCAGCAATATTACCCGACCGTCCGCCAAATTGCTTGCTTGCAGGAGTGCGTGCTTTTCTCCACCTATCCCATTCAACGGCCATCTGACATACATCGTTCCCGTGTACAGCAACAGCGCCAACGAGCTCTGTGTTACGGAGACGCTGGACAACGTACAGACCTCGCTCGGCACAACACTCACCATCAACAACATCGTGTCCCTCGTTCCTCAGTTGGTATCCGGTGACAGCACAGCCAACACCACCGCACTTCTCCAGAACGTAACCTGTTCCAACTGCGGAAAGGAGGCCTTCAACGTCATCAACAGCACGGAATCAGCGCTCCTCCAGTCCTCCACCGGATCTACCATCGTGTCTGACCTCCAGAGCCAGTGCGGGTCTTCTTTCACCGGTATGTGAACTTTTTCTCGGGTCCCATGCGGCACCCCTTTACTCGTTCATCAATTCATTATGTACCCTCTGCCCAGATGGCTCCACCGCCTCTGGCATCTCCCAGACGGCCTCGGGCTTGAGCACCGACGCCAGTGACTCCTCCGCCGTCTCCTTCGCGGTCGGCTCATCATTCGCCTCCCTGCTCGCATTGGCTTCCGGCTTCATGGTGCTTGCCTAGACGACCGAACGATTGATTACATGTACGCAGTCACACGACAGAAAGAGAGAGAGCCCACAGCCTCACGGACTATTTGAGTGGGTTAGCTACGATCACGGACGTACCTTACAGCATTCCTTGCAGTGCTCTTGATTCTAGTACTATATTATACAGCGGACTGCGCGTCCGATGGACTTTTTGTGGACTGTGTTGCTCGAACTATTTATAGCGGTGAGCGGTGAGCGGTGTGGGAGTTGTTGTGGGGTGTGGGTGATTTAGTGCTGCCAGTGTATCGGGGCGGGTCGACGACGACGATGATGGTCATTTCGATATCTTGATTGTTTCTCGGCGGCCTGTATGTACTCGTACACTGCTCCTGTTCACGAACAAAATCCTCAATCCTCCACGATTTTCTGCACCAATTCAATCGGACCTACTGCCCCCGGATCATCCACTTTGGGTTATATTCTCAGAATTAGACATCATACATGCCTCGCGCTCGCGAGCTTGTCTACAGCATACCGTAGACTGTCGCCCACGGTGTCTAAGTAGTTACTGTAAGTGGCACGCAATGAAGGAAGTAGGAACCGTGGGAAAAGTGTACATAGCCACGCGCGTGCCAACATTGAATCGTAAGTGGCACGCTACTCGAAGTGTTGCCCTCAGGCCGCTCTCTCCGTATAATATACCACATTCTGCATGCCCTTCTCCTCGCCTCAAGGACCTCCTACTCATCGCCATGGAAAGTCCAACCACGCCGCGCTTCAATATACCCAAACCGGAATCTGGACTCGCGGAATGGACACAGAAGATCAAGGCGCTCCAACGACAAGTAGACGCGGACGAGGTCGAGGAACAGCGGAAACTGGAGCAGGAGATCGCTGCGTCTAGGTTGGCGAGGGTGAGGAGGGGTACTGGAAGGACGAGCGGTGTGAACCTTCGTGAGTGGGCGGGCTATTTCTCATGCTGTCGAGTTAGTTGCTAAAGTAGTCTTGACGTCTGTCTTGTTCCGCGTCTGTAGCTGCCAGGGACACTGAGCCTTTGGTTGAAATCGGTTCAAATCAATTTGACTCTGTCGATGATATGCAGACGATTGCAGACCGACAGCGGGCGCAAGCAGATGCACTCCTGAAGCTCTCTGGAGCAGTTGCACCCCCTCCTCCCGCCACATCCAGGTCTCCTCCACCCACTAAACCAATCACCTCACCCGCCTCGAGAGCAGAGCCCGTCTCTCTCGCCTCCTTCATGGGAGCTCGCGCAACTGGTCCCAGGCTCAATAAACACCCTGCTCAACAAGATACCCACGACCCCACCAAGTTCGAACAGCGCACCACAGCGTCCTCCCCACATCCTATCTTCGGACGCACCGGAGTCGCCATGCCAGGGCTTGCTGCGAAGGGCAGAACATCCCAAGAAGAGCCGCACTCGGATCGAACAGACTCTGTGCGCTCGCCACCCACTACTCATGCGGCCCCGGATGTCCCTCGTCCTCGTAGATTCAGCAACTCGCTTGCGCTACAGCGATACATGGAGCATGTAGACCAAAAGGTCGTCATGCCACAGAAGACAGGATCTACCGTCTCCAGAGATCTACCCCGTCCTCGCACGATGAGCACTCCGACTGGTCTTCCTCCTATCAACATCCAAGCGGCTACCCCAGCATCCCGCGCCACACACGCCAATCTTCCTCCTCCCAGATCTGTTTCTATACCGGAATCACGCAATTTTACGACTTCGCCTCTTGACGCTGAACCACCACGGAATATACCTGCCGCTTTGAAATCACCTCCCGTAACTCGCACGTTTACCCCTTCTCCCAAACCCACAGATACTACTACTACACCGGCTAGGCCACCTTCAACACGGCCTCAGAGCACGGGCGTATCTTCTTCTCCCAAATCCCCTACCACAGTCACCTCAACCTCCCTCGCACGTCCCATCCAACCCACCCCCAAATCCCTCTCCAATGGCCCTCACATTCCCCTATCCCAGAACCCATCTCCCGCATTCCTTAAACCATCGGCGCAGAAAGATCCGACACCGAGTCTGAGTCGACTTAAGGGACGTGGGTTCGTGCAGTCCATGGTCAAGGCGAGCAGTCAGCTCGAAGGGCCTTCGGAGATGGGTAGCCTCACCAGCACTCCGACTGGTCTGGTTTCAGGTGGCGGGGGTGGCAGACGTCTTTCATCTGTTGTGAATAGGTGGCATCAACCGGAATCTACGTCAAGCACGCCTGCTCCGATCGCTCCGAAACCTATCGCCTTGCGAAAATCGCGTACCGTTGAGACTTTGCCTTTCACCAATTCTGCCCCTCCTCCCGCTGTCATCGAACCCCAGCAGACCGGTAGATCGTTACGGAACGTCCCTTCTGTGCCCGCGTTGACAGCCTCCCACACCGGGACATCTCATGTTTCGAGGTCGAAAACCCCTGTGGAAACCACGTCAACTCCAGGACTGGGATCCTCATCCACCCTAGTCTCGTATATCAAGCCTATGAAGACCGGAGACGATGCTCCCTCTCAGTCGTCGACTTCTCGTCCGACCACACCAGCAGCAATTTCCCGGCCGGTCACCCCAGCTGCGAGTTCTCGACCCGTCACTCCCGCTACAAACTATCGTCCGGTCTTTCCAGCCTCATACGGTCTCGATGAATTTGGGTCACGAGCGGGGAGGCGAGGACAGCCGTCTGTTGGAATTTCTGCCGCTGTGCTCCCGCCGTCACCTGGAAAGCCACTGAGCCATGTGCGTGTTATTTAGGAGTCAAGTCTAGAGCTATGATCATATGTGCTTAATCTTTTTTGTTCTCTTGTGTTTGGTTTTTTTTTTGTTGTTGTTCGTGTATCTGCCACCCTGCTTCATTCAATGCTGCCGAACCGTCTCGTTTCGTGCACCGTTTCAGCTCACCAAAGACAGAGCGAAGAGACCGCGAAAGGGAAAGAAGGCCACGGTCTCGTTCCGTGAACCCCACGACAACGACAACGAGGCGCCAGCACCAGCTGTCGACGTTGCCCCCCAAACTCAGAGCCAGACGCCACCGACACCGCCACAGGAGAAGACGAGTTCCAGGCCTTTGCCTACCCTTCCGCCTCAGCCCACAACCACAACCACGGCCCTACCCTCGGCTTTAACCATTCCGATCGCCACCCCTTCCTTCAAGCCCATTCAGACAGACGCACCGAACGGTTCCCCGCAGCCCCCTTCTCGTTCCAAGGAGCTGTCAACGGCGTCTCGCCCCCCGATCAGCACCTCTTCGTCCACCGTCCCTGCGCCGACTAATTTTACGCCCCCCGTGCGAGAGACTCCAGAACCAGAAGTCACACCATCCTCTTCCCGTCCCAAGGAATCTAAAGTCTCCAGCATTGCCGACAGATGGGCCGATCAGGCTATCATCGGCGTCAAGCCCACGACCAAGTACCCCTCGCCACCCTCTAGTGGCCGGAGCAATGGCAATGGAGAAGTGAATGGAAAAGGTGGCGTCGGTGCCCATGCTTTACCTGGTCTCACGACAACTAGTACGACAGCGGGCCTTGGAATTCAGAGCGAACGATCCCCTCGCTCGCCCCGGCGTCACAGTCGTATTCCAAGCACGGGGAATCGGGCGAGGGTTATGGAACTTGCTCAGGCTCTTAGTGAACAGCAAGCGGTCGAAGACAGCACGGAGGCTGGATCGTCCAGCACTCTACCTCCACCCGTGGCGGTGAACGTAGAAGATGCTGCTCTGCCCAGTCCTAGCCCTGTGGAATCATCACAGAGAAATGTTATCGGGTTGGGTCGACCGTCGGATTCCGGACTGCATGCTCCTTCGATGGCGAAACGACAGTCGAGCCACGAAAAGTATTCGGCGTTTATGATGCCACCTTTGAAGGAAGAGAAGACGCCGACGCCTACTCCGGTTGGGTCGATGGCTGTTCGTGATGCGAAGTCTGTGATTGACGAATTCCCCGCTGTGGTGGAGGATAAGACAGAACGTGAAGCAGCCAAAGCGGAACCTAAGGCTGAACCAGTTGTAGATTCCCCGGCGTCCGTCTCTGAAGCTCCCAAACCAGAACAACCAAAGTTCATCGAATTCCGTAGGTAGTCTTGTCATGTCCGGTTCCAAGAAGTCAGGTTTAGCTCACCCCGTCACTTTTGCAGACCACATCGACGAACCCTTGCCCTTCATCAAAGTTCGGGACCTCTTGAATCACAAACCAGAAGTATTCAAGCCTGACAGCAGTATCCTTACCATTTCTGTCGACGTCATGGCGGTCGCGGGTGGTTCAGCAGCGACTATCGACAGCGACACGAACATCTTTTACGAGTCTGAGCTTCTCGCTATAGTTCATCGCTTCAAGACAAAGTCGAGCGGTCTGGTGGCGACGAAGGTGTGGGGCTGGAAAGGCAAGCAAGCACAGATGGGGGAACGTGAGGAGCGGAAGATCAAGGACCTTGCGCGACACCATGGCACCTCAATGGTATGTCAACATTCAACATCGATCGTTTATCTGATCTTCGTTCGAACTCACAACTCACAACGGCCCCCAGATATTTGTACCGCAATGTCAAGAGCCTGACGAACTTATACATGTGTTGGGTGGCCAGATCGCTATTAGACAAGTAAGTTTGATGCTGCATTTACTCTATCACACCGCTGACAGTTTACAGGGCTCTCGTTCGCACTGGAGTGCTGAAAACACTACGATGCACGTCGTCCGTTCTCGTCAGGGTTATATTACCATCGACGAAGTAGACCTCGTATGTATTCGCCTGCCTTGATTAGTCGAGACGATGCTGACCTTGCATTCTAGGATATTTCCAACCTCTGCTCCGGGTTCAGCTATTGCTTGACGCTGCTCGGAAGCGTCTATGTCTGGCATGGTTGCGGCTCACTCCCAAAGGAGCGCGAAGCAGCTATGGCATATGCCCGTGCTCTTACTAGTGCGGAGTCTACTCCGACAGAGCTGGTGGAAGGGGAGAACGATGACGACGAAATGTTCTGGATGATGCTAGGCCAACCGGATGAGTATGCGAAGGCAGATTACTGGCGGTGGAGGTCGACTTCAGATAAGGACCCTTCTCCACGGGTCTGGTCCGTTGACATGTCGAGAGGCAAGGATTGCGTGCGCATTCTCTCTCTCGCTCTTGCTGTGAGGATCTGCTTACGCCGTGATGGATAGGTTAAGCCCATCGGCACGCTTGCAAGCGAACTTGACCAGGACCAGGTATACCTCATTGACTGCAGTTGGGAGTTCTTCGTGCTCGTCGGCAAAGACGCCCGCGCGAAGAGGTGCGACATTCGTATTGCGCTATCGGCAGCTATGGTATGGTGCCCTGTATCGTTGTCAACCCTTTGCTGTTTTATAATCGTCTTTTTCCTCTCTTCACCAGGAAATGTCCAGAATAACAAAACCTGCGCGCCCATTTACACCGCCAGTTCACGTTCTTGTATTGCCTTCGCGCCTGCCCTCTGACTTGCGAACACACTTCCGAGATATGGATGAAGGCCAACTCGTATGGGATTCCATTTCCTGCATCTTGCGTCCGGACAGCTGATATTTCTCGTTAGAATGCGGGAGAAGTCCCTGACCATATGAACCTATTTTCAGCCTCGGAGGCCCTGAAGCAGGTAAGTCCAGCAAGGTGCTTCATATAACGCACACTGTTGACACTCTATTTCTCAGTTGGCCAAGGCATCATGGAAGAGGTCACTTCTGCGTGACGAGAGCATGCTTCCATTAGGCCTTGATCCCTCTCACCTACGATGAACGGTCTTTGTCCATCGTCAGCTATCTGTTTTTCGTTTGTTTTACCCCGGAGATTCTAATTTAGTCTTAATCGTAATGAGTTGACGTGAAGCATACACGTCTTGATCGCATTGTTTTCATTCTCTCTTCGATCGAAGGAGCTGGGGATCACGTTCAGGACCGGGCTTCAAGGCTTCAAATCAAGGATGTCCCTCAGTCCTTCGTCTTTCTGAAGCGGATCCTCAAAGCTGATGTACGGTGCAGTATGGTCCACTGTTTCTAGTGCTACGTTGCGATGCGAACAGCCAGTAAGCGTGACGAGTCCTGAGCCCGCCACACCACAAGAACGAGGTGAGCATTATGACCCAAGATGGCCGTGATTGACTGATCAATAGCCCTTTCCCTCAGGCAAGTTCGAACAACGCAATTCCCCGCGATTCGGTGGCACACGGGCCACGGCGCGAGAAGATGCCAGCGCTCGAAGTAGAACCAGGTGATATCAAACGCTGTTACTATGTGACAATGCGTCTCAGATGTACAAGGACAGCAGCGGAACACACGAACGTCAACTTACTGTCTTCTGACCGTCCGAAAGCTCTAACCTCTGTCCTGCCTTCTGTCTTTAATCCGCACCGTCTTCCTCCATTGCTATTCCTCGAGAGGATCCTCGTCCCAGACACTTGCCCAAGTACGCATGGCGGCGTCATGTAATTCGCTCAATTGTGGCCTGTTCAACCGATATACCCGCTCTATCTCCCTTCCCAGTCCCGCTCAGGACAGTATGAAATGTGACCATGTAACCATGTGGAAACGCGTCTTCCCGTCCGTTTCTGTACATCAGTGCTTTCCAGCCTGGGCTGTATAGCTTTAAGTATGAGATAGTCGACAGATCCTATAGGCCAGCTCCTCTGCCCTCTATCAGCTCCTGCTTCTCCAAGCATGCTCTTACTGCTTCTGTTAAGTCTCGTTGTGCTGGTTGCTGCACTCCCGTCTCCTAACTCCACCAACATCCATGCAGGCAGAACGGACTCAGAGACTTCCGTAGGCTCACGCCGGTCTACATCCTGTTTTCCCGCTCTAGACTTTAAGATGCCCTCCCACGTCCCAGACAGTCTCGAAGGCTGGTGGTGCGACGCAGCGGACGAGTATGCCTTCGTCGGCTTCAGTTACGAGGTCACCGCATGTGAGATATCAATGCGATCGCTCAATCCATACGTTTACTCACATTTTCACATTCTACGCAGGCCAGAGCTTGGGTCAACTCAGGTCTGAGTTTCGTGACATCCGGACGACCTTCAACTCTCGCTACGTTCGGCTCTATGGCGCTTGTGATCGTAAGGGCTTTTAGTGTGTTATTCTTATCTCTATCATCGAGGGATTCGTCACGAAGCTGACTTTTTTTATAGCGATGATATTGTTACAGCTGCATGGGAGAACACCCTCGGCGTTCATGCCTTGATATGGTCCGCACCTCTGGTTACTATCTTTGATCGCGCTATAATAATATCACATCATGTCCATTCTGTGTAGGTTCGGATTTGACGGATCCGACATATGGATCTCTCGACGCAACACCCTCTTCAAAGCCTTGCATGCAAATCCCAAGGCCAAATACATTACCCGAGTTCTTCAATTCGGTTCAGAGCCTCTTTTTGACGATGTCCTGAGCCCTGATGACCTCACGACTCAAGTCAAAGCGGCGAAGGCCAACCTCTCTAGCCTTCATATTCCGGTCACAGTGTCAGAATTAGCGTATGGATACCAGGAGAGGGGTGGCGCTCAGAACGTCCTGGATGCCATAGACTCGATGTGAGTACTGAGTCATGCTTCTTCTTGGTTTCTATTCGTGGTCTAACCCCACCTCGTTCCAAAGCAACATCCATATGCTCCCATTCTTCAGTCAAGATGCATCAACGGGTACAGACTGCACATCCTGATTCAGAGCTCATGCGCATTTCGCTGATTACTCCAATCTTCAGCGAATAACTCATGGCCTATAGTCGTCAATGAGAATCTGGATTGGTTCATTCAGCATGGCTCTGGAAAGAAGATGTATTTTGACGAGGTGAGGTTTCTTGCTGAGGTACTCTTAGGTAAATCATCTGATCTATCCTTCGGCACCAGAACGGATGGCCCTCCGTGACCTCGCCCAGTGTGCAACCCAATAGTCCAAACGCCGTCGCCAACGTAGCCAACGAACATGTATACATGTCCCTATGTTTCTCTTTGTTCGACTGGTCGACTAATCGGTCTTCTGTTTATATAGGAATATTACAATGTCCTCGACCAACACTGCGAGGATCTGAAGAAGGTGGTGGGAGGTGGCGTAGGCTGGTTCGCACACATCTACAGCGATGACCAAGAACCAGGCTATGGCATTTACAACTCGGCGGGGGCTTTGAAGTTCCCATTCCATCCAAGGACGCATTGCTAAAGATTTGTTTCGATCGATTCATGACGTACCATCTTGTACAACACACGAACAAATTCTCCTCTGAGACTTGTTGCCTCGACATCTCATGAACGCATGTTACCTTTATCGCTATCCATTATGTATAAGGGTACGAAGCAAATTACTTCGCCTATGCTCTTGGACCGAGTGAATTGTGACTCACGCCTCAAGCTAACAGTCGAACAGTTCCACAACCAGGCAAAAGCTGTGTCCAGGATCAACCGCGTGAAGCCGCGGGGTCAGCACTGGAAATAGGATCCAACCAGCAAAAATACAGGCACAGAAGTAAATAAGTAAGACTAACATAGACCGATAAAGCGGTGAGTAAGGTAAGAAGGATAGATAGTCAAATGAACGAAGCGAGAGCAGTACAAACACCTCCAGCAGTATGAGTTTCAACCATACCACTTGCCGTCTTTTTGTGCGGCTGTCGCTTTCGGTCGTTGTGGGATGATAGGTTCCTGGATATCGAAGACTTCGATTGCACGCTGGAGTGAGATGCAATGATGAGTTCACTAGTGTTGAGATAGGAAAACGCCAAACAAAATAAATACCTTCCACGTATCCATGTCGAACTGTAGAATCATTTGCTGCTTCTTCAGGCCGTCGGCGTAATCGGTGTCTTTGGGAGGTTCGCACATAACTGCAAAGGCCTGTTTGAGTACGGTCAAGAAAACAGCGGAGCACAGAACATACATATCATGGGCTCCCCGTCTTCAACGTCCAATGCGCACTCGCCGTCTCGTATGAGGAACGACAAATGGAAGATGTTTTCGACTGATTGGGCAAAGTCGTGAGGATTTATCACGAATTTGAACAGGTTCACGTTGCCCTGTTGTTCCAGAAGTTGTCGAATCTGAAAGTCGCGAAAAGTCTTGAGCGGGGGCTGGGAAATCACAAGGTGACGAAGCTTTCACTTACTACTACGACGTTCTTGGTGGTCTCATTCTCCGATCGGGCAATATCCTCCTCTTGCAGTTCTTGAGGTTTGGTCTTGTCCGCTTCATTCTTCTCTAACTTCGCCCGTTTCCCGACATTGCGCTTTTTCTGCTCAATTTCGAGAGGACCGAGCCTAGAAAACGAAAGGGCCGTAAGTAAAAAGAGAAAGGATAACAGAAGGAAGAAAGGTCAACGGACATGTAATCTGACACAGGAACCCGACGACTCTTTGCCAATGCCTTCTTCCCAATCAAGTCCCAACGAAGGGGCTGACTCGGGTCCTCATAATCATCTTCGGCGTCATCGTCTGCATTCCCTAGCATCTCTCCGCCTTTCCGACCACCCATGAAGGTGATCAGCTTCGCAACAAAGTCGTCCATGTCAAAAGAGCCTGTTCCAGACTTCATGGCACGAGCTTTCACGGCACCCATGTTCGAGAGATTAACAAGCATCATGGAGTCCAAAGTCGCTTCCTGTGGTGCTTTGACTATGTGCACAACCAGTTATATATAAGCTTCCGAAGAGAATGATTGCAAAAGCAAGCGTACCTTCATGGAAGAGCTTGTCTGCTTTGTGCACCTTATCAGTGAGCTCCTGAGTGGTGAAATCGTTAGCAGTGGCGTTCACTAAGGGTTCAAAAAATTTGTATCAGGGCTTTGAATTAATCTGTGAAAGAAAAATCACGTACCATCATGCAACGCTCGATATGTTTTTCGCAATCTGCGTTTCTCTTCGGGGTTCTGGTCTGGGTCATATGCAATCTCTCTGCTGGGGCCACCCATGTCTGCATCTTCCCTTGGCATAGCTAGATCTCTCAGAAGGTACTTGGGTGACTGGAGAACAAGATTGGAAAAGAGAAGAAAGTCGGAGAGTAAAACGTTGGTGATTGAGGAGAAGAGCAAGAGACGCGTCCTTGCAGTTAAACGCGACACGCGTGACGTCACGTATTGTCACGACGGTATCTCTCATTATAACGGTCACGCCATTGTAAGTGGAATGCCTTGCTCCGGACTCTCACTCTCACTCTGTGCAGTTCCCGTTTCATTATTCTCTGCCCATGGATGAGTATGTTCACGAATTGTCTCATAGTACAATGCAGTGTCATCAGATTTACTAGACAGTGGTGAGCATTCTTGTGTCTGTTCGTCCGAATTCTCACTCGAAGTGTATGATGTATCCCAAATTGGTCGGTGACTGCTGGTCGGCGTATGGGGCACGGAAATATGGATAGAAACATCTAGTCGGTTACCGTTCGTCCTTCGAAGTGCGCATAACACGTTATAGTCCGTATGTAATTTGCCGCTGGCCTGAAAGTCCGTATGGTACTACCGTTGAGGGGTATTCAATGGGAAGGTTGGACAGCACCTCCTGAGAGGTACTGTCTAGCCTCGACTGCTCGCGCTGACGAGGCTCGGACATCCGCAGTACAGTCCATAACAGCATTCGAATATAGGAAAGACTGATTAATTACAACGAACCGGGACGATGTTCGATACATGATAGAAGAGGAGTATTTCGGCGCAGTTGAAGAGGTATTGGTGAGCGAGACAATGACGAAGCGATCCTAATATGACAGTCGAATGGTTTGGATGCCGCGATGGGCGACGAGAGGTTCACGTGTTGAACTGGCGACTGCGATTAGCTTTGCTCGGGGGAAGAACACGAGACAGTGAAGATCTACTTACAGCAGTTAGATACGACTCTGCGACAATACGAGCCCGAGCGTTCAAGGATAGCTTCATCTCACTGATCTCCCTGTCGACTTCCTCCATGAATCTAGCGACAAAGAGTCAGGCTCATATATAAAGGGGAAAGGGGTAACGGTACGCACTGTATGATGAAGTCCACAATCTTGTGCTTCAACATTGTCTCGGTGTGGAAGTTTGTAATCAGGAAAGATATGTCATACCCCTAGAGCATAGACATGAGATCTCAGGCAAGAAGCAACGATAGGTAACTCAACGCACCTTGACGGGTTTCCGCCGTAGGACGATGAAGTTCTCCGCACGCTGCATCATGAAGCGAGTGAACTTATGGCACAGGATACGCTCTATCTCATCCGCCTGCTTAATCTTGATGCTGATTCGTATGGAGTTAACGGATGGTTCGACGAGGACGCGCTCGTTCTCGTTTCGTGAAATGATCAGGGGGTTCAGTAACACTTCCTTCGATCCTCTAGCGCAACGGTCAGTGTCAATCAAGACAGTTATGGGGACACTACTCACGCAACTTCCACCTCGGGTTTGTTATGCCTTTCGACTACCTGTCATCGAGGTCACTATTCCGGATCAGGTCTCGAGGTACATGATTATGACGCTTCACCTGCGACGAGAAGTTCTCTAGCGTCAAAGCTGCAGTCAGCGTTGACCTGACGGCGGCGAGGTAAGGTCGTAGGACATTAGACTATTTCATGCAGTTGTATCAGTGGTGAATCATCACGCATCGCAGGTCAGACAGACGAGGATGCGAGCACTGACCATGGTCGCGGAGTAAGGGATGCGTTGAGGCTGTGTCCAAATAAGGCAGGTGAGGTATTCACGAGGAGACTTCAAATTTTGACGCGTTTCGTTCTTTCTTCCACGAACCGCCATACCCTCCTCCCTAAAAATCACGATGACCGTCTCCCTTGCTCTTTGGTAAATCCCCTTGTGTTTCTGAATACTCATACTTACTGATCTCTTATTTTTTCTCCCAAATTGTAGGAGTGTTTGTGTGCAGCCAGGCGAAGATGGTGTTGCAGCAGTCTCCCCTCCTGCAGACATCCGCGTCACAAACATTGCTCTCAGTGATCAACTTGCTGACGAGACCGGGCGCACGACCGTTAAATTGAACTACATCGTCCCCAATGCTGAAGATTCGGAGGATGAAGAAGAGGATGAGGATGAAGAGGATGAGAACCCGCCCCGGATGGAGACTACCGTTCTCTGCTCGTTGACTCCTGGAAAAGTGTGTTACATTCATGTTCTACTATTGTCTATAACTAATAATTTATTTGTATGCACTCTATCCTAGATCGAACAGGCGACCGTAGACGTGGTTCTGACCCAAGATGACGAGTTTTTAATCGAAGTAGTGGGCAAGAAGTCAGTCGCCGTTACACCTACTACAACGCTTCATCTTACTTACGTATCGCAGCTCTGTATATCTTAGCGGCAACTACATCGGTATGTCCGTCCCACGCATTATAATGGTTGGCCACCGCGGGTTAACTTTTTTCATCGCTAGACCAAACCCCAGACGATGTTCCATATAACGACGACTCTGAACCCGAGTCTGACGAAGAAGATTTCGATCTTAGTATGGACCCTGAGGAAATGGACGGCATCAGTGACGACGCAGAGTATGTTCATGATGTTGCCACATTCCTGTTTGGCCTAACGGTTCTCGTATTTTCCCATCAATATTTAGCCGTTTTGAGGAAATCCAAGAGGAGTCAGCTCCCGTGGCGTCGAAGAAGCGAACTCGCGAGGCAGATGCAGAGACCCCTGAGAAGCTCACCAAAGCTCAAAAGAAGAAGCTCAAGGCCGAGTCTGGCGCCGCTGTTCCCTCCGGGTCTGATGCCAAAGTCGATGCTGCAAAGACGAACGGGGATGCTGTCAAGGACAAGAAGGACAAGAAGGAGAAAGAGAAGGAGAAAAAGCCTGAAACCAGAACTCTCGAGAGCGGGATTCAAATCACCGACGTCACAGTCGGGAAAGGTCCTCAGGCAAAAAAAGGCAACACCGTCAACATGAGGTATATTGGCAAGCTTGCGAACGGAAAAGTCTTCGACTCGAATACTAAGGGCGCACCGGTTCGTGGCTTCATCCATTCAGTTAGTGTTAGCAATTAATCATGGCCCGCATCTTGCTTCTGTAGTTCTCCTTCACTCTCGGAAGGGGTGAGGTTATCAAAGGTGTGTCTTTTCTTGCCCCCATTGCGGTTTTCCGTTCGCTAACTGTGTTGTTTAGGTTGGGATATCGGGGTCGCTGGCATGCAGGCCGGTGGAGAGCGTAAACTCGTCGTCCCTCCAAAGTTGGGCTATGGGGCCAAGAAGAGCGGGCCCATTCCCCCGAACTCCACCTTGACATTCGGTATTTCATTCCACCATGCATGCTTGGAATACACTCTGCTAACACTATCATCTTTGCTGCTGTAGAAGTAAAAATGGTTGACATCAAGTAGCCGGGTCGAAGACTTTCCTGTCACTTGGATAGTCGACGTTCGTGATCCTAACCCAAAAGTACTCCGTACATGTCAATGCCTTCTTGATTAATCTATGCTCTCGGGATCGACTCCGAATGTCGCGAACACACGCTCTTCTTTGTGTTATCTGAACTCTGGACTAATATAGGTTGGGTTCGTCAGGGTTCAGCAAGACCACCTCGAATGACGTTAATTCTAGCCCATATGACCTCGATCTACTGGATGGAATATGTGCCGCTTTCTTTCATCGGGTTTCAAGTTAAAAACACAAAATCAAGGGAGGGACACCGATGAGATCCATGAGTCTCGCACGAGCACCCTAAGTTGCCTTCGCCTCTTCTTGAACATACTCATGGAGGCGGCAGCACTGTTCGGACTCGCCTATCTGTCTCTCGACTGGATGGCATCCCGCGCTGCGGGCAGGTATACCTCTGAGTACATCGAACTTTCCTTCGAGCCCTGTGACGCCTTCAGGACCGACTGTCCTCGAACCTAAACACTTCCTGAGGATCTTATCTACTGCCATTTTTTCGGAGGCGATTAGTTCACCTTACTTGTTGGGTATCCTGGTCAGCGGTCGTCTTTCTGGGTTCTGGGGTGCATCAATGGAACTGTGCCTATCAACTCTAATGCAAAATTTGTGCTCAAGATTGTGAAGGTTGTGTACGTACGTGTAGGACTCGCTCTCAAGGCCGAGACCCACCGACATTTTGAGCATTCTTGTCTATGTCACAGTCTCCGCCATGCTCTCCATCTGCTCCTTTGGTCGTTCTGCCGAAAGTTCGCTGATTTCAAACCTGCTGAGGAAGGGCCACGGACAAACTACGGAAATACAGAAGCCGTGGTGTGTGGCTGCGTCGAAGACGTGCTCTTTCATCTAAGGTGAACCCAAAGCGTGTCTACGCGTCAATAAAATTTGTGCCTGCTTCTAAGTTCTGCGACACAAGCGCAGACAAGAGGTGGTACCACAGTGGGAAGAGATTAATTAAGACTTACTCACGCAGGGCTTAGGCTATACGCCTCCGTAGCTCCGTATAAATAAGCAAATCAAGGTCGAAATCCACCTTCGACCCTTCAAGCACAGTGCTGAGGCTGAGGCTAGATTGCGCCTCTGCACCCCCTTCCTCGACGGGCCGCCTAACAAGCCACGAGCGAAAGAGGCAAGGTAGTCAGGCACAATTACGAGCAAGCCTCAGCTGGAACATATCTCATCGAACAACCTTTCGGGGAGAGGACGTACTCGAGGTTTTCCTCTGCTTCACCGAACGCCGTTGTGAATGACTGTGGGTCAACATTGCCGCGAAGAGCAAACATGTAAAGTATTTGCCTTCCCTGCTTGATCACCAGGTCAAATGATGAGATGGATAGCTGAGCTTGAACTATCGATAGATACACGAAGGGGTCCTCCTGGGTAGCCTACCTGATGTAGCGGAGAGTAAGGAGGGCACATAGTTGAACCGTAGTAGGCCCGCAATTATCACAAGCTGGCCAGAGAAGGGTCGTAAAGACGTTCAAAGCACTCCACGACCGAAAGTCTAGAACGACCCTCAGCCACGGACCAGCTCACTTGTCTCGTGATGTCGGCCGTCAAGTGTTATAAAGGCGAAGAGGACCGAGCGTTAACGGTCTTGCAACCCCCTCCCTCTATCTGATTCGAGCAAAGACTCCGATTGACCATGGTCAGGACTGTTTTCCAGCAAGGCCCGCGGCGGCTGGAGCATTGAGAAACCGGTACGCACCCTTATGCCGAATGCACCATTTAGTCTTTGTGAGTGCGGCGGCAAGAGTAGACAAGGACTCCTCTTGGCGAGCCATATATCTCTGCACATCGTTTGGGCGGCGTGATAGACATCTCATCCACCAGAGGCTCGCGGCGATGCCGTGGATACAGGTAGAGACGCTCAAAAGGCAGGCCTAGTAGATGTTGTTCGAGCATTGATTCTGGTACATTCTTCGTCCCTGGTACTTCACTCCTGCCATCCATCGTGTTGTCCTCGCGATGACTGACAGAGTCCATACCATGGGAATGTAAGGATTGCCTGAATGATACTCGGGCTCCAAGCACCTGTTCGTGGTCCCCTAACATATGAGCTCAGCAGAGTCAGAAGGAACCTCATCGAGAATACTGAGTCCGCATTCCCGATCTCAAAGCTTCCATATTCTCCTTTTCAGGTTATTACAGATGCGGCGACATTTTGTGCTAAAGACAGACAGAGTGGTGAGTCATCTGGGCGCCAGGAGTACCATCGACAAGATTAGACTTACTCGCCTTACCACGCCACAGAAAATATCCCGACACGCTTCAGAAGGAAGTTTAGGATGAGTTGAATGTCGGAGCGGGAAGAGATGCGAGGTTCATCCCCTCTCGGGAAGGTCGCACTGAGGTGAGCAGACCGGAGGGGACGATGATGAACTGGGCAAGCGCCACGGCCTTGGTCTTTGTCCAGTGGTTCAACTTCAGCGGCACGGGGCTAGTGGAACCTTGGCAGACCCTTGTCATCGCGGTGGTCATTATGTACCTAATTCGGGTTTGAGCCTGTAGATCATCCAGATATTCTCCATTTAAATCCCTTCCTTGCACAATTGTCAGTTTC
Source organism: Stereum hirsutum FP-91666 SS1 (assembly GCF_000264905.1). Taxonomy (NCBI): domain Eukaryota; kingdom Fungi; phylum Basidiomycota; class Agaricomycetes; order Russulales; family Stereaceae; genus Stereum; species Stereum hirsutum. The sequence goes on from NW_006763160.1 coordinate 34,580, forward strand.
AGCGACAGCAAAACCATGAGCGAGTGTGTTTGGCCTGAGTTTCAGACTCTTAGTCGATCCCGAAGGCTGAGAGGGTCAAGACTGAATATCAAGGCTTATTGCGAGAGCGAGACACGACACTAGAGTACAATCGGAAATAGCATTTTAGATAGGAAAATGAACATGAGCAGCCTAGGCAAACTTCCCAGGGACCACAGGCACTGAACTAGTGAGACCACCGTCGACTGCAAAGTTCTGGCCATTCACATAGCTGGAGTCATCTGTGAACGAAGAGTGAGTGCCCAACCATGATTCACTTCGAAGACGTCTACCTGAAGCCAAGAATAGAGCAGCTTGTGCAATTTCTAGTGTACGAGTAGATATGAGCAACGATACATCGAGGGATACAGAAAGCAGTACCTTCGGCGACTCCATATCTGCCCATAGGATTCAGTTGGCCTATCTTGGCCCCGGTGCCTCGTGAGCGAGCATAGTCGAAGGTCCCGACTGTCATGCCTGTTTCAATCAAACCAGGACATATGGAGTTAACTCGAACGTCGGAGCGTTGTAGCTGCCATGCGCTGGTTTTTGCGATTGAGTTGACACTGTAGCATGCGTAGCGAGTCCCATAAGGACCTTGTTACAAAGAAAGGATCAGGAGGCATTGATATGCTTACGCTGCTTTACTTGCGCTGTCTGTATACCCGTGCACAATGATGAATAACACACACGCAAGTTTGGACCGAGTAATATAACTCACAATCTACTGAACCAGCGCCAGAATTGAGACCCGCGACTGAGAAAATAAGTTAGTCGTATAGCATCAGGCAGAGAAAGAAGCGTCACAAACTAGATGCAGTGAGGATGATGCTGCCTCTACTGACATCCTTTCCTCGAGAAGCGTTGGGGGTTTTCATCGCTGCAGATGCGTATTTGACGGCAAGGAAGCAGCTATATATTGACGATGAAATTCATCGAGCCAAATCTCCCGTGCACAGAATATACACTCACGACAAGGCGTTTATCCTCATGGTCTCGTTCCATGTATCAACATCTGTATCGTCGAGTGTGGCAGCGGTGGCAATGCCAGCCTGATCACATAGCTATGAGTATGATCCCAGCGTTCACACACCTAAAGAAACACTAACGTTTGCGAAAAAGACATCGAGGCGTCCCTCTTCTTGCATGGCCTGTTTGCAAACACCTGATATGGCCTGCTCATCTGCAGCATCCGCTTGCAACACCGCCACCTAGCGAGTGAAACATTGAGAGAGCTTCAGCCAAGCCTTAGTGCTCAAGTGAAGATAGCACACTTTTACGTCTGGATACGTTCTCTCTATCGTCGACTTCAGATTCGGGAGGTTCTCCTCCGAGTAGTCCAAAAGGTAAAGATGTTGTGCACCTTCGAAGACTTTCATTAGCAGCGCCACAGATTCCGTCGAACAAAACCCACCTTCGTGTGCAAAGAGCATGGCCGATGCGCGGCTACAAATATCGAATAGTATTGAGTCTGTCGGATGTTCGATATGCATTCAGAGAAACGCACCCAATGCCTTTCAAAGAGCCGACACCTGTGATCACGCAGACCTTTCCTTTCAGACGATTGCCCCGTGGGGTCTGAGAGAGGTGCCCCTGTATACCCTGAATGCGTGCGACGGTACGTTTGTAAAACTCATCAGAGGAGACTTGCTGTTGGATTGCAGGCTGTTTGTGAGGCGCCATGGTGGTCAAAGGCAAAGACAACGAAGGCGCCGACTTCCAAGCACCGGCTTCAACAGTGGACACGACAGCCGGTTTTGTGGAAACTTCAGTGTGATTGAGTAGGACCACATGACGGTTTGGGAACAAGCAACGAGTTGTGGCGACGAGGACGGGTGGCGCCTTCGCGAATCGCGATTGGCCCAAAGGTCTCTTAACCTTGCTTATACTCCTTCCACCACCTCGATTTCAGGCTCGTTTATGATCTGCTTCAGCTTAGCCTTGAGTGAACGCTCACAATCTAGAGTGCTAAAGGCGGTTCCGAGCTCCTTTGACCTGGCTCTCATCTGTCGGAAAAGTTTCGTGGAGCTTATAAGTAGATTAGATTACAATGGCCTGATAAGATCGATTACCATGGTTGGACCGGCCTTAAAAGCTCTTATCAGCCGGGCCGACAACTTATAATCACTCCCGATCAAGTGGCAAGATTCTGTTCCCCGATTAGGCATGCGCGCCGAGCCCCCCAGCTCGAAAATGCCTTCAAACTCGCTCAAATCAAACGTTGGGATGTCGCTCTATGGCCACAACCCACGAAAGTGACCATTCAACGTTATACCCGTGGCTCGACCGCCGAGATATAGCAAACTGCAATCATCATCGCTGTTGTACTCCTCGGCTTGCAGGAGCGGGGCCACACTAGCATGTCCGACCGCGTGCCCGAAGCGCCGTGAGATCTGGCCCCTTCTGGCCCCTTTTATTCATAATATTTATTAAGAAGCGCCCCGCTTATAAGGGGGCTTATAATGTGATTTACCCCCCCTGGTCATCATTACCAGACTCGGCCGGCCTGAAATGGCTTAAATGCCTTATAAGGCCTTATAATCCGGCTCCCAAAAATTCCGACATCCTGCACGATGAAGTTCCACATCCTCTACTTAGGCTTGCTACGATATCAACATCATGGTCCAGTTATCCGGCTCTATGTGCGCCATCAACTCCTACGACCATTCAACCTGTCTAACAGCCGTTGTCTGTGTAGTTTACGCGCTTGACCGACATAATTCGGAGACTTGTCGCTTCCCGCATACCTCTATCCGCTATCTGACCTTGGTATTTTTGCGTGCTCGAGTTTCAGATACTTAGAGGCATCCACCAGAGTCTAAATTTTTCATTGCCGGGCATTCGACATGGTAAGCCGATGCATGAAAGCGGCTGGTAACGCGGTATATGCCCTCGAGAAGTTCTTCACTCTGTCATGATACAAACGATGGTACATATCATTCGTTCCTCCCAAATAATACTGATCCAAGGCTGTCAAGCGTCAGCGAGGCTTTCTCTAGCTGACGCTGAAGCGAGCAGAAGGCTTCGGAGATGCTCGTGGTGTCTTGCTGAATCTTCTAAAAGTTCTGTGTGATTGAGAATGTAAGGGGCGAATTTATTTTGAGCTGAAAGAACACAACTAATAATACTGACCATCTGAAAGGGACGTGAAGGTCGCTCTCTGCTCGGCGTTGTTCCTTCGTGCCTCTGCAAGGACAGCGTCTACATCTACGGTCCCTATCAGTTCCTTTCCATGCTGTCGGACACATAAATGCGTTGAGACCGACCGGCTTTCACTGCCCTTTCTTTGTGGTGCCCTTCATGCGCTGTCTGCGCCTCACGAAGCTCGTTCATCATACCTCGTAGTGTGGCCACCCCGGAGCTCTTCTCTGTTCCATCTTCATCACCGACTTTTTGTCCCATACTGCGACACTCCTGATGCATTTCTCGCTGCTCTCCTAGCGTTCCAGCGAGGTCTCTCAGCTGGCCCAGAATCTCGTCGTTCCTTTTCCGTGATTCCTGTGCCTCTTGTGCCCGTAAGGCCGCATCCGCGGCGATGTTGGCCCTTTTTTCTTCCTCAAGCTCCCGTCGTGCCTGTCTCAGTTGTTCCCGCAACATCTCCTCTTTATTCTCATGATCGGATGTCATGTCGCTCATCGAGTTTGTTAAAAGTTGATGTTGTGCGTGAGCATGTAACCTGTAGGACGTTGAGTGGAAGAGAAATATAGCAGCAGTTGGAGGGGAGGAAAGGCACCCTTAATATAGAATTAGAACCTGTCCCTGACTCGCTTCGAGCTGTAAAAGAACGAAACGAAGAAATGTTGGTTGCATCAACTTGCTGTGGGGTTCGAGTTGCGTACTCGGCGGAGCCGCATGTTACGCCCACGTGCGTCTGGAGTGAGGGTATAAATGGGGACGAGTCCGATTGCTATCTTCTGGACGCGACCTGAACTCTACCTCGTACTCACCGCATCCTCCGAAAACGCAAAGCTTCACAATGGCATCTTCTCTCTCACCGGCGTCTGCGAAGTCGCCTCGCACAAGGGGCGTGTCTGCCATGGTATGTACCAATATGCTTTACCCTATGTCCATCCACAGCCCATCGCCGAATCTTCTGTATCCATTCGCCCCACCTTCGATATGTTGCGACTGATCACACCTGTTCGTCTTCGTCGATTTCGTCGTAAAAAGCACTTCAAGAGTGCGACTACCGGTGTTGCGACCAAGACGATGCGCAATGAGCTCAACAGGCTCGTCCAGACTGTCCACGATCCCAACCAGAAGAGGGTAAGTAACGCGCAGTAACGCTCACTGTCTCCATGTATCGGTTCTAACCGTCAATTCTGCAGGCTTTCGATATCGAGATGCAATCATTCTTCTATCTGTTCACCCGCTACCTGGCAGAGAAGGCTCAAAGCCAGGAGCTGTGAGTCTCCACATCCGCTCGTCATGGAGCTGTAACTAAGCTCGCCACACAATCTAGCGACTGGGATCGTATCAAGTCTCCTGCTGCCGACCAGATCGTGCCTTATGATAACCTCCCAGAAGTCAAGGATACCCAGGCCTTCAACAAACTTGCTGTTTTGAAGGTCAACGGAGGTCTTGGAACTTCGATGGGTACGCATCTATACGTTTGCTTGGCCCTCGACCCTGTACTAATTATGCATCAGGTATGACTGGTGCGAAGAGTGCGCTCGAGGTCAAGGACGACATGACCTTCCTCGACCTTACCGTCCGCCAGATCGAACACCTCAACACCACTCACCGTGTTGACGTTCCCCTCATCCTCATGACCTCCTTCAACACACACGAAGATACCCTCCGCATCATCAAGAAGTATGCCAACCAGCAACTTCGCATCACCACCTTCAACCAATCGCGCTACCCTCGTATCCTCAAGGAGACACTTCTTCCTTGCCCCCCGAGTGCCGATTCTGACAAGAAGGACTGGTACCCTCCCGGCCACGGTGACTTGTACAACGCCCTCCTCCATTCCGGCGTCCTCGACCAGTTGATCTCGGAAGGCAAGGAGTATCTCTTCGTCTCCAACTCGGATAACCTGGGCGCCGTGTAAGCCCTCGAGCGCTGTCGTCTTCAGAATCACTCTGACCTAGGCCTATCGTACTGATAGCGTCGACCAGAGGATCCTTCAGCATATGATTGACAGCGGTGCAGAGTTCTTGATGGAAGTCACCGACAAGACCAAGGCCGACGTTAAGGTTCTTATTTAATCTTCTCGAGTGTTTTGAATATTGTGTCTTACGCTGCGCATAAAGGGTGGTACTTTGATCGACTACGAGGGCCAGGTTCGTCTTCTCGAAATCGCACAGGTGCCTTCAGAGCACGTGGAAGACTTCAAGTCCAGTATGTCCTGAGGCCTTTCCAACCCTCATCACACTCATTAACGGTTCCGTCCTGTACCTCAGTCCGCAAGTTCAAGATCTTCAACACCAACAACATCTGGATCAACTTGAAGGGTATGCTATCTCCTTTCGTCCGTGCACCTGACCGTCACTGACCATCATTAACGCTAGCTCTCAAGCGCATCATGGACACGGAGGGCATGGAGCTCGAGATCATCATTAACCCCAAACAGACTGACGATGGGAAGTCCGTCATCCAGCTCGAGACCGCCGCTGGTGCCGCCATCAAGCACTTCAACAATGCACATGGTGTCAACGTTCCTCGTAACCGCTTCCTCCCCGTCAAGAGCTGCTCCGACTTGTTGCTCATCAAGAGCGACATTTACTCCCTTGAGCACGGTCAGTTGGTCATCAATGAGCAGAGGATGTTCGAGAGCACGCCCGTCATCAAGCTCGGAGACCACTTCAAGAAGGTGCGTCTTTTATCCATGTCATAAATCGAGACAGTTATCCTCGAGGGGACTGAATGCTGGATCTGTCTTTGTGATTATCCAATTTAGATTCAACAATTCCAGAAGCGTTTCAAGAAGATCCCCAAGATCATCGAGCTCGACCATCTCACTGTCACCGGTGACGTTTACTTTGGCCGCAATGTTACTCTGCGTGGCACCGTCATCGGTCAGTTTCATTCATTCACTATAACCCAAATCACAGCTTGCTCTCCCTCTTTTCTTTCTTGCTTCTGTACGCTCATACAAATTGCTGATACTGTGGCATCACTGTAGTCGTCGCCAACGAGGGTCAAAGGATCGACATCCCTGACGGTTGCATTCTGGAAAACCGTTCGTCCCTTCCCTTTTTCACTTGTTGAACTCCACTCTGACATAATTCCCCCCTGCGCCTGCAATCACTTTGAATCCGATGCAATCATTGAAAATCCGTAACTCCAGGCTTGCTCTCCGGCAACTTGACCATGACCGTAAGTTTTGTCTCCCTGCACACACAACTCCACAGATCCTCGACGCCACCACCACCATCAACGTAAACAAACTGTTTTACTAATCCCTCGTCTATTTTTCTTCTATAGGACCTCTAAACGTCACCGAGTCCCCTCGCGTGCCCATACGCATCCTACTCCAATTGTCGTGTGCATAACTAGAGGTTTCGTCCGGATCCTAGTCTAGATACCCATACCCAACCCATCAACCATCAAAAATCTATCACCCAACGATCTACGGCTCTTTACGCTCCATCCCTCCATTTCGCGTATCTGGTTCTTTCTTGTTTTCGTTTTCTCTTTCATGGCATGGACGATTTGGCTGCCTCCGACTTGGGTTTGCACATGCTTGTGCAGACTGCAGAGTGGATGGTGGGCCGTGGTGGTTGTACATAGAGTAAACAAGGAGTCTAGCACGGTTGTGGTGCGCATACCTGAAGTAATACAGAGTATTCTACGTGTAGAAGAACTCCGAAGGCTCTCCTGGATCCCTTGTAGGACAGTGTCACGATCAATGCTGCTGTGTATGAGGCCTTCCGAACTTAGGTCGGCGTCTTCTGCTATGACTCCAACGTCGATGGATTTCAAGACCGAACAATCATCGAGGATCTTCCGCTCCATCGCAGTTCAGCCTCTATCACACACAATCCTCGTCTCCTTGCCAATATATGTCCGTGTGTATATGTAAGGTATGAGTGAAACACAAAAAGAACAGCGACACAAGATGCAGGCCAACACGAAGACCTCGACCGAGAAAAAAAGATGTATAGGCGCTATGTAGGGTATAGATGACGGTCGGCCTCTAAGTAACGGCGGATTTGCTTTTTTGTGATACAAAGAGACGAAGAACTTCTTTCCACTTTCGAGACGCGTCGTCTTTCGCGTGCCGTACAAAAATTCAAGAATTACGTCCGTTCTGTTCTGATGATCGTTAAGTCGTCTAGCTCGTATGCGGTATACCGCTCAGAGGTCCTATTAGAGTAGAGATCAATTTAGGTCGAGTGGGAGAGCAAGGGATTGAGAATGATAGACGTACAATCATGTTGAGGTTACCAGACAAGAGCCCTGCGAATGAGAAAATGCAGTCAGTCAGATAGTATCAGTGACGAAGGTAGCGTAGAGCACGCACTGTTCTCAAGGATACAACCATCGGGGATGTCGATTCGTTGACCCTCGTTGGCCACAACTGCATAAATCCATCAGCCTCGAAAAAATGAATGACGAAACGCCGTATGAACGTACCGATCACGGTCCCCCGGAGGGTCACATTACGGCCGAAGTAAACGTCGCCGGTGACAGTGAGATGGTCGAGCTCGACAATCTTGGGGATCTTCTTGAAGCGCTTCTGGAATTGTTGAATCTACAAACGCCACACTCGTTAATCGCCACCATCACAAAGAAAACGGCCGAGAACGCCACGAACCTTCTTGAAGTGGTCGCCGAGCTTGATGACGGGGGTGCTCTCGAACATCCTCTGCTCGTTGATGATGAGTTGCCCGTGTTGAAGAGAGTAGATGTCGCTCTTGATCAGAAGAAGATCCGAGCAGCTCTTGACGGGCAAGAAGCGGGAACGGGGGACGTTGACACCGTGGGCGTTCTTGAAGTGCTTGATACCGGCTCCGGCAGCGGTCTCGAGCTGGACGACGGCCTCGCCATCGTCGTTTGTCTTCGGGTTGATGATGATGTCGAGCTCCATCTGCTCGTTGGCCATGATGTTCTTCAATGCTGTACGATGGTGATGAGTATGCTGAATTTGACGGCGTTAAACAACTCGCAATACCTTTGAGGTTGATCCAGATGTTGTTGGTGTTGAAGATCTTGAACTTGCGGACTAGAAATAACGAAGTCAAAACATGTCGATTTGGGCGGGTCGAATAGGTGGCTAACCGGATTTGAAGTCCTCGATGTGTTCTGAAGGCACTTGCGCCACCTCGAGCAAACGGATAGAGCCTTCATAGTCCACGAGGGTACCACCCTAGTTAGAAAAGCGGAGTCAGAGCTGGAGCTACGACTGCGGTTTGCTTGGCACGTTGCGTACCTTGACGTCAGCCTTGGTCTTGTCAGTGACCTCCATGATGAACTCAGCCTGGCTGTCAATCATGTGTTGGAGAATGTTCTGGTCGACACTGGTAATTCGGACGTCAAGTCAGAACGACAATTCTGAGAATGGAATTCGGAGTAACATACACGGCACCCAAATTGTCCGAGTTGGAGACGAAAAGGTACTCCTTGCCCTCCGAAATCAGCTGGTCGAGGACACCCGAATGGAGGAGGGCGTTGTACAAATCACCGTGGCCGGGAGGGTACCAATGCTTCTTGTCGTCATTTGCGCTCTTCGGGCATGGGAGGAGGGTCTCCTTGAAGATACGGGGGTAACGCGATTGGTTGAAAGTGGTGATGCGAAGTTGCTGGTTTGCGTACTTCTTGATGATGCGGAGGGTATCTTCGTGGGTGTTGAAGGAGGTCATGAGGATAAGGGGCACGTCCACGCGGTGAGTGGTGTTGAGATGCTCGATCTGGCGGACGGTAAGGTCGAGGAAGGTCATGTCGTCCTTGACCTCGAGGGCGCTCTTCGCGCCGGTCATACCTGACAAAAAAAAATTGAGGTCCATGGAGGAACGATGGTATAAAGACGACGTACCCATGGAGGTACCCAAACCGCCATTGACCTTGAGCACGGCGAGTTTGTTGAGGTTGGAGGTGTTCTCGGGAGCAGTAAGGGTGCTGTAGGGCACGATCTGGTCCTCGCCGGGAGACTTGATGCGGTCCCAGTCGCTAAAGGGGCAGGTCAGATGGACGCAGAGATAGGGGTATTAGTGTAGACGTACAGAGGCGCGTTCTGAGCGCGTTCCGCGAGGTAACGAGTAAAGAGGAAGAAGAACGACTGCATCTCGGTGTCGAATGCCTACGAGGGGACCAAAATGAGCATTCGGGAGCATGAATGGAAAAACGCAACTGACCTTCTTCGTCTGGGGGTCCTCGACGGTGCTAACGAGGCGGGAGAGCTCGTTGCGCATGGCTTTGGCGACGACACCGGTGGTGGCGGTCTTGAAGTCGATATGGGACGAGCCGCGGACGCGGGCGTTGAAGGAGTCGGAGCGGGGCATGAGGTTTGCCATGGCTGGGGAGTGGTAGGGCTTTGTGGTGGTGGTGGAGAGGATGGGGGGTGGTTTGGGTTGGTGTCTGGGCGGACGATGGCTCCGTTTCTTATATAGTTCGCCAGCGAGCTTGGCCCAGCGTGCGCGAAGGAGGTCCGAAGGGGAAATCCCGTCTTCACGTTCCTCCTCAATCCGCGAGCAGATCGATGGCCGTCCAACCAGCCCCAGTCCCCCGCCACCGTCTCTGTCGCTGCTCGTCGTCGTCGCCGTCGTCCGTCGCTCGAGCACACTTGCATGCATATATCGGCCAGCGTGCGTATGTACCAAAAGGCGTCCCCTGCGCGTGCCCGTCCATCACTGCCTTTATAGCACCCTCCACCCACGTCTTCACCGCAGGTGTGCATATCGGGCCTTCGCCTAGAACTTCTTCGGCGATCGCATGTTCAAGAATCACTTATCGCCCCGGAAACGCGGTATGGCCTCGCCGCACGTCCCTGCTCAGGGAACGTGCTCACACAACGAGTTCAGTATTTATACTATCCTTATTGCCACCTCTTCTCACTCTCCGAGACCATCTTTCTCCGACTCCTCGTGTACCTTTGCCCAGATACGCTTTATCTACTCAATTGACACCCGGATGTCCCTTCATTTCCCCTGCGGTCTCAAATCGCCTTGGTTCTTGCGCTGGCGGGCTTATGTCCCTTCTAGACGCACGAACGCGTTTGAGGTATCAACCTTCGCGCATCACTGCCCAGAGAAACTGTGGTGGACCATATGAACACACTCGCAAGGGGATACGAGCGACGCAGACTGTCCGTTCGTTCACCCAACGGATCCCTCTGCTTTGACCATGAGCACAGATCGACGACCACTTGTTTATCCTGGCAACGAACGAGGACGATCATGATGCGCAGAATCAGTACAAGCGCTCGACGGACCCGATGTCGTCGCCTGCGCAATTCTAGGCAAAATAAGCGTTCATCCGCTACCGTATCATCGTCACAGCTGGCTCTAGCGCGCTCCAACCGCGGAAGTACAAAGCATCCTAAATGAATGATGATCTCTGCAAGCGAACTGCAAATGGGCTATGTGGCGCTCAGAGGTATCCTTGGGTATTTCGTGAAGTTCATGAGCGGTGTCCTGTGTTCGCAGAAACCACTTCTACAAGTCCGCAACTCATCAATCCAGCCGGTCAGGAGTACAGAGTCGTTGTGGCAACCCGATGTCGTTTACGCCACATCAGTTGGTCCAGTACTTCCCCTGGAAGTCAACGCTCGCGATGGAGGGTTAGATTTTGATGTGGATAGTATCGAATTACAGGAGGTCGATAAGTCTCTTTTATACTTGGATTAAAATCCCAAGATCAGGCTTTGAGAGCCTGTGCGAAGGACTGCCTACGGGCTGCCTCACGCTCACCAGTGATGTCCCACTTTCCGAAAAGAAGGCTAATTGACATGGTTAGCCCAGTGTTCAATATTCGAGAGAGTAGAGAAGACCACGTACTCAAACGCGGCCATGATGGTCCACTTCCTGTTGTCAGCTTCCGGGAAGACAAGTGACCGGGGACCGTAGAAAACCTACAAAGAGTTAGCCAATTTTCAGCTGAGCCCCGTCAGGATTGAAATATGATGAACGTACCTCGTCGTCGACCTCGTTGGGTTTACGAGGCAGACAGTGCATGAACTTCCAGTCCGGGTTCGCACCACCCTCCCTGCAAAGCGCCTCCGTTACCTGATATCCCTCGAAAGCCTTCAATCGTTCCTCCTTCTCAGCCTCTTGGCCCATCGAAATCCTTCAATACAATTAACGAGAGTAAGCTCTTGACCGACCGCACTCGTCAAAGTAGAAGAAACTCGCACCATGTGTCAGTAACAACCACGTCAGCGCCCTTCACCGCTTCCTTAGGATCCGCACCCCACCAAATCCCACCGTTCGGAATCCCAGGCAACCCGCTTTCCAGCTGCGCGCCCTCGACATCACACCCGAGTTCCTTCACACGCGCCCATACCGGCTCCGGGCACCCATATTGCGGCGGTGTCGCGACGCGGAGTTTGTGGCCCAGACGGGGGAGGGTGACGAGCATATCGTGGAGGACGTTGGCGGAGTCTCCGACGTAGGTGATCGTGAGGGGCTTGAGCATCGGGAGGGAGGGCACGCCTTTGGTTCGGGAGTCTTCTGTGGGAGCGGGGATGGAGGGGTCGAAGAGGTGGGCGTGTTCGTGGAGGGTGAGGAGGTCTGCGAGGGTTTGGGTGGGGTGCCAGAGGGAGGAGAGAGCGTTTAGGACGGGTACGGGCGAGTAGCGAGCGAGTTCCTGCGCGTTGGAAAGATGAGAACGATAATAACAGCAATAACATGGAAGATCGAACCTCTATTTCTGAGTGGTCACCGACACGGGCGAATATGCCCTCACACATCCCTCCAATAACACGCGCCGTATCGCGAGGGCTCTCGTTAACACCGAGCTGGATATCCTCCCTTCCAAGGAAAAGAGCGCGTCCTCCGAGGAGCACGGCAGACGTCTCTGCAGCGACACGAGTCCGTGTGCTTCGTTTAGAGAACAAGAGCGCGATAGACTTGTTGAACAGGGACTGGGACGGCATTTTCAGCTTGGAGAGCTGTAGGGATTTCTTGCCACCGACTTGTTGTGGTCGGAGCCATGGCGTGGCGAGGTGTTTCTGGTGGTGTGCGTGTGAGAGGATGCGGAGGATTTGGGGAGCTGAGAGGTCGGCGAGGGTCATCAAGTGGGGGACTTTGGACGCCATGGCTGAGGCGTGGAGAGACGAGGAGCACCAGACAGAATCCACAGAAGAGTCTTGAGCTCAGGAGTCAACGACTCAACCTGACTCGCCAATTGCAACGAGATATCTAGCACGTGACACTGTTCATCTCCGCTTCGTGTTGGGTCCCTTACACAACTGTAGTACATAGAGAGGCTGAGGGCTTGAAAAAAGCGACGCAACAAACATAGTGATGTATCTGGAAGAAGGAATAGGTTTGAAGGATTCGTATCAGATGTGTAGCGCCCCTGGGCCACATAACCAGAAGAGGAACAAGGATGTGGCGTCACCGGTAGAAACCGAGCGGGGCTTAAATCCAAACCTTGTTTTCGTCGTATCATCCAAACCTTGCCGCACGTCGACGCCCCTCCTCAAGACAAGCCAACATGGGTCAGTGCCGTCTCAACGCTCTCTGCTCTCTGTGTGCCCTGGACTGACCATTCTGTTATCCCTGTCGTCGATGGTTGTCGATCTTCTCGTATTCAGGCAAGTAGTAATGTTCTGGCTTTTTCTGCAATATCGAACTGACCGTGCTCCTTCATGATTTTTTTCGATACACAGGTATCTCCCGCTCTTCCCGCCACAAACGTTCGGCGACCGGTGCCCAGCGCGCCCACTACCGCAAGAAGCGAAAGTTCGAGCTCGGTCGTCAGGCCGCTAACACCAGGCTCGGCCCCAAGCGTGTCCACTCTGTCCGCGTTCGTGGTGGTAACCTCAAGTTCCGTGCCCTTCGTCTCGATGCTGGCAACTTTGCTTGGGGATCAGAACATGTGACGAAGAAGACTCGTATCATCGGTGTCGTGCGTATCGTCTTTGTTTAGAACGTTTTGTTTTTCATAGCTTGACCTTGGAATTGGGCTGTGCGGATTCATAGGTTTACAACGCATCAAACAACGAGTTGGTCCGGACCAACACTCTCGTGAAGAGCGCCATCATCCAGGTCGATGCTACGCCATTCAGGCAGTGGTATGAGGCTCACGTAAGTACCTCGTCCACGACGCTGTGAGCGAAAGCGCTGATGGGGCTCTGCAGTACGCCCTCCCCGTGTCGAAGAAGCTTGCCAAGCAGGCCGGTGAGAAGGAGGAGACGGAGCCGAAAAAGCTGTCGAACCACGCACAGCGTCACCTTGAGGAGAGGAAGAAGGGTGCGTCGCTTCATGCAAGGTTGTTTCAAGATGACTGAACATATTTCTTCAATCTCCAGAGGCGAAGATTGACCCTCTGCTCGAGAGCCAGTTCGGTGCTGGTCGTCTGTACGCCGTCGTCTCCAGCCGACCCGGCCAGTGCGGCCGTGCCGATGGCTACATCCTGGAGGGCAAGGAGCTCGAGGTCAGTCTTGTGGCCTTGTAACTCGTGCTTGTGTTTTTGCTGATACTTTTTTTTTCTTTCGTAGTTCTACGTGAGGAAGCTCCGTAGCGGCAAGCAGAAGCACGCGCACGGCGCATAAGACATCCTCTTGTCGTTTCGTGTCTTGTTCTTCTCGTCTTGTTGGACGTTCACTGCGTCGTGATTGGGGTCATTGCGTGGCAGAGGTTCTACAAAAAGCGTTATGCCCATGCCTGTTGTTTTCTTCGAGTAGTTCTATTGTATGAGACCCATGCCCGTTCTGCTGCCTCCATGCTGCCCTTGTTGCGTGAGACACGGTCAAAGCGCGATCAGTGGACACGTCCGACAATGGGCGTGTCCTGAACGAAACAATAGACGCGAGCGCTTGAGGCAGTGGCGAAACCTGTTTGAGATGGCCGAAATGGGATTGAGGGTGAAGTCGGGAGGCGCGCGCGAGAGGAGATATAACGCCGGTTGTGGTAATTCCGCGTTTGCTCATAGCCACGCGACCGCCTCCCTGCTTTGCCTGCTCCCTCCACGCATCCTTTCTTCCCTGCCACCGCGCTCCCACACTCGGCTCTTCCCCGCCCTCGTCGTCGTCCACAGCGGTCTCGCGCTCCTCCATGTCGTCCGCTGGACGTTCGTCGCACGCGCGTACGGCCGCCGCCGCCACCCCTCCAACATGGCGGTTCACCAAGGTCATGAACATGCAGGACCTCTCGCGCGACGACGACTTCCTCTCCCATCTCCTCGTCGAGAAGTTCAGCGCGCCGATGGTCCCCATACAGGTCCACAAGATGGACCCCAGTCGCCGTCCGACCAAAGTGAATATCGAGGATCTGAAGCCTATCATGAAACGCGTCCGTCTTTTTCTCGCGTTTTCCTTCGCGCCGCACCTTGCTTATCGCCCTCTCGCTCTTTAATATATTTCGATCTCCTCATCGACCAACGATCGTGTAGCTCGTCACGTCCAAGGGGCCCCCACAGAACGCGATTCGCACCGCTGTAACCGAACTCCTCTCGTGCGTGCCTTAGCCACCCGGGAAACACGCGTTTTCCGTCTCACCCCTACTCTCCTGCAGTCTCAACTCTGTCCAGCACTTCACGAAGGGCTTCCTCCCGAAGGAACTCAACGCATTCGCCACGTGAGCTTGCGTTCTTTCACATGTCTCGACCCTTTTTCCCTCTCTCTTTCTCCGAGTTCATCTCAGGCTAATGTCGTCCCCGACAGCCACGCGTCTCGCTACTTTGAGCTTTATCTCCCGTCCGGCTCTATCGAGATAGCGCACACCGGTCGCTACACCTTCCGAACGGGCAAGTCAGAGCTATGCATTCTCGCCACTCGCCCTCTCCAGCCTGGGGCCGTCATCACCGAGCTCAAGGGCTCTATGGCCGACCTTACCGACGCGGAGGATCAGGAACTCAAACGTACCGATGACCTTCGACACTCGTATGGCGGCATCCGTCGTGACTTCAGTGTCATTCACTCCAAGCAACTCAAGAAGAACCATCTGTTCTTGGGCCCGGCCCGGTTCGTCAACGTGAGTGCTTTCCCGTGTCATTCAACCTCTTTCCTCCCGATTCCCGCTCTCGGTCACCATATGTGTGACCGCAATGACGTCCCGCGGTGAGAGAGACTCAATGCCACTCTACCCTTTTCCGTCCTCTGCGGCCTTTCTAGCATGACTGTGATAACAACTGCGAGCTATTCCGTGAAGGCCGTTACATCACATTCCGTGTGATCAAACCGATCGCCGTCGGAGAGGAAGTTACAGCACACTATGGGGACGGTTATTGTACGTTTTCCTTTTTTTTTTCTTTCGATTACTGCATTGTCGAGCTTATTTCGAAATAGTCGGACGAGGAAATTGTCACTGCCTCTGCGCCTCTTGTGAGAGGAAAGGAATCGGAGGTTATGGACCTCAGCGAGAGGAAGGCGATCTGTCGGATGGTGGCGCGGGCTCAGAGGAAGAAGCCGAGGACGGCTCTAAACCCGAGGTCAACGTAAACGAGCGACGTACGAGGCGAGGGGTTTATGCCGTTCTACAGGAGACAGATGACGACGATACCGACGACGAGGATCAAGATCCAGAGGCCGCGGCTATAGAGCTCGATGCAGAAACTGCAACACCCCGTGAGGCGACGTCTGCACCTTCCCACAGCGTCGCTGTCAATGGTCTTATGACTCCCAACCACGAATCTTCCCCATTCTCCTCCGTCCCCGATGCCCCTTCGATGTCGACAGCGAACGACCAGCACAGTTCCACACGCTCTTCTGCCGCATTTGAACCGGTTATCTCGACACGCGCTCAAAAAGCGCGAGCGGCGTCAAAGATGTCGGCACCTCCGCTCATTACCCCTCCGCTCTCGGAAGAAACGGCGTCTGTTGCAGAAAGCGCATCGCGTTCCGGCTCCAGAACACGATCCACACGTGCTTCTACTCTTCGCAATGCTCGTAGTCAATCCAACTCCCGACCAACAACGCCCGCTCAGCCCCCTCTCAATGGGAAGGGCAAAGGCAAGGCTGTTGCAGCACCGGAGGTCGAACATCGCACGCTCCGTGGGCGTCCGCCTGCGCCCCCACCACCGGCGCCACCTCCAGCGCAAAAACCCAAACCCAAGAAGGTTGATCCTAAAAAACCTCTCTGCCATGTTTGCGGCAAACTATGCCCCATCATCATGATGGGTGGCAAGGTCATCTGGGGTGACTTTACCGCCGCAGGTAAGAAGACCAAGAAGATCGAATGCCCAAGGTGCGTAACAAAGCGCGAGAATAGCCTGCTAGAGTTATTTCTAATTGATGTGTGTTGCTATGTGATCTTTTCCCGATAGGTGTATGCGCCATTCCGGAATTTATGGTTTCGACTGGCCTCACAGAACAGCAGCTCAAGCTGGTGCTCCTATCCCGACACCCCGCGAGAATACACCCTCCGAGCCCCCTCCGCGACATGTCACACACAAGATCCTCCCAACGCTGGACAACAAACTCTCTGCGGCAGCCTCATCCTCCCACAAACGTCGTCAAGAAAGCGCCAGCGTCCCGAACGATGAAAGAGCCGCAAAGCGCTTCAAGCCCTCAGCCCCGTCTGTTCGCCCTCATCCTCCACCCACTCGAGAAACAACAGAGCCCACAGCCAACCCATCTCATCGCAGTGCGCGTCCACGCACACCTAGTGCCAAGGTTCGCGAAAGTCAGCCACCAGAAACGAACAAGTCGTTACGCACGCCCACCAAGAAGTTGCCAGAAACATCTTCGGTCGCGTCGGCGTCTGGCCCCATTGCTTCAAGCTCATTTTATGCGTCTCCCAGTTCTTCGACATCGGACGGACGTCTCCTCCGATCGGCGAAGTCACGCGTCGTCGATGACCAGCCTCGGCAGGGAAACGGGAGGTTTGGTAAGAAGGGCGAGTCTTTGGCACCTTCCAGCTCTTCAGAGCAGAATCGGTCTAGCGCTACACCAGCTGCTAAACCCACACGGGCAGAAAGGGCGCAAGTGAGGAGTCAAAAGGCAGAGGAAGAGGAGCGTCGGAAGTTAGAAGCTGAGAAGGAATATCGGGAATCTGGAAGGGAGAAAGGCATGGGGCTCAACTCGAAGTATGAGCAGGAGGATACGATCGACCTCACGAAGGAGGACCAAGATGCGGCGCAGATGGACGTCGATACAGAGCCAAACGACGAGCGCAAAGACCAATCTTCTCATCTCCCTTGGATCGACGACCCCCTCTCTACGGGAGAATCCGACGCTGCGGACGAGGAAACCAATGCACCGATGCCGAGAGATATTGGGTTCAAGTCCGTGGGTGGCCTCTTTTTCTCTCCCAACCCTGCTTCCTTCGCTCGTCGGGCATGGGCTCCGTCTCCCCGGCCTGACGCGCCACACGAGGTCGATGGAGAGCCCGTGTATCGCCAGGAAGGGGATTCGCACGAGTCGTCCTCCTCCTCGAATGAGGGATATGAGTCTGACGGTCCTATTGCCATAGAAGACGACCCGGCGGAGCCCCTCGCCAATGCCCTCGATCAAGGCTTTGACGACGTCGAGATACCACCCGAGAATCTTCAGGACGTACAAGGCCCGGAGGACGAAGCTTCTGTAGAAGACGATGAAGAAGAAGATGATGAAGAGGAAGAGTATACGGACGACGACGAGGAAAGATACACGACCATCCCGAAACCTATTATTCGCTCCTCTATCGGTGGCCTGTGGAAACCGTCTCCTGTCAGCTTCGCCGCGCGCCGTTGGCAAGCCTCGTCCGCGTTTTCCGAGAAAACCACACCTGTCTGTTCTGCGCCAAGTGTACAACCTCAAGATGTACGACCAAAACCTATGTTCCATAACCCACCTTCACCCCCTTGGAAGACCTCCAAACTTTCCAACGCAGCAGCGACGCCACAAGATCCTTCTCCCTCAGCGACTGAACCGCCTTCTAACGACTGGACAAGGGACGAGCCAACACCGCCATCGAAGTGGAAGACAGTCGACGCCAGCTTCTTTGACTCCGATGACGAGGTGAGACCATTATCCGTTCGTTGTCGACAACTGCCGTCCTAAACGATTATCGCAATATTCCTAGGATGATTTCGCTCCTAGTTCCTCCCGTCCGACTAGTTATGCTTTGAACTCTCGTGCTTATTTTGCGCCTTCATTCAATGAGCGGGACGATCATTCTGAACATCGCATCGAACGTTTCGCCCCCCTTGACCGTTCCTCAGCATCGTCCGACGCAGGCAGCCCTAATATGACGCCTCTCGTTACTCCTCATCTTACTTCTCCCTCATCCTCCGCCCTGTCTCCACCGAAATACGACAAGTACTTGTCGCCGCAGAAACCTAGTTCTTTCGGCTCTATTCGTCCCGGTCTGCTCCCCAGCTCGGTGGGTGGTCGTTGGACGTTTTCGCCTTGACCTGTTTTGCTTTGCTATGCGTTTTTATGACCCTATCACTGGACATATGCTCTCGATCCCCGATATGTATTGTACTATATATGCCCTATCTAATGTCTGCCTCAGACTCGCTATCCACTGTTTTTTCAACTTTCATATCTGTGTAGGAGACTATGTTCTCCCGTGTCTTGCGACGTCTTGACATCGTGCCTAAACTATTATTCTCGGGTCTAAGTGAACGCGGCGGGGATGTGTTCCCCGTCTATCCGTTCCGTGGGAAGGGCAGATGTCTCGCCGTCGGGATTGATCGCCTTCATGTCGAGGTCAGCTGGAAGAGCCACAAGCCAAAAGTTTTGGTGTCCGTCAGGGGAGGTTCCAGTTTTGTCTGTGTGGGGCGAATGAGACTCATCAAGACGCACCCTTGGCAGATATCTCCGGCCCTACGGCGACCCAAACGGGAATGACATATATGCCGCCGGGTTGTTCCTGACGGATGATCGTCAGAAGCACCGGCGGCGGTACACTTCCCGATCTCATCAAGGCACGAAATTAACATCGATCTCACTTGTTGCTGATCATCACATCATTTCAAAGCGTACACCCGTCGCCACCCCCGCAGTCCCAGACGACATGTGCGACAAGTGCTCAAGAGCGCTCAATACTCATGATGCACGAGGGCACAAAGTTATGACATGGCACTCACGCACTAGGAACACATAGAACATAAAATAATGGCTGATATGGTACGCAGCACGAAAGACAGTCCGGGTACATGGTGGTCGGGAGTACATACGGCCTAAGTGGACCGAGTCATTGATAGTAATAATGTACTGGACTGTACACTTGCACGCTGAAGCGGATTACAAACGTCGTAGATGTGTGGGGCATCATGGTGGATGAGGTATAAATACTCGAATAAATAGACGTGGGCAGTGAAGTAGTGATAAATAAGTTTAGGGGGTCATGCACTCCTGACGAGAGTGAGGTGGCAGACCCGAATGGACTGGAGAGTCAGAAGTGGTCCAAAAGCAACATATGGAGCAAGGCCAGGGTCCTTTCGTGCAATGAGGGTCATCAATCGGGAAACATAAATTAATAAACGTAAAGAGGTGTTGGGCTGAAAGGCGGTGTGGCCGGCTCGCACTGCGGTAAGGCGACGAAGGTAGCAAGCGATCCGAGAGAGGATTCATGGTGACGGGCGGCGACCCGACATTGATGGTGATCCCTCGCTTGCCTCCTCATCGCCAGAGTCCTCTCGTGGTAGACCGTGTGTCCGCGCGTGTCGTCGCATGTTGCTCTGTACACTAAATGTTCGACCACAACCTTCAACAGTACACACGTATGCTGAAAATATGAGGTGTCAGTGCACGTAACCTGGACCCTGAGTATTTGCCGGACGCTTACGACGCTCGCCAGTATGACTATGTAGATGGATCTAATCCGAAAATTTAACACCCACACTCACATAAAATAATGAAGGGTAGACCGACCTTTAAGCTGCTTGGACGAGTAAAACCCTTGCCGCAATAATTGCACTCGTATTTTGCTGAAGACGAAGGAACGGGTTCTGGCACCGTAGGGTATGGCATCTCGTAGGGGGAACGACTGGGCACGAGCGATGGTGGTCCATAGGAAGATGGACCAGACATAGGGCCAGACGGGTAGCCAGCCTGTTGTGGGGGGATCGCCGTCGCCTGATATTGAGAAGAGTAGCCAGTAGGACGAGTGAAGGTAGGAGAAGACCATGGTTCCGGATGAGTATTTGAACGGGGGGGATATTGTGATGGATAACGAGGATCTGGAGTTGATGACGAGCGATTGTGACCTGCCGGAACGACTGGCGGCGTGGCGGCTGGGTACGGGGAGGTGAATGAGCGTGGGGGCGCATGTCCTGAATACTCTCTATGCGAATGTAGTTGTGGCGAAGAGGGATTTGCCATGTATGATGACTGCGGAGAATTGTGCGGATGATACGCGGGACCTCGGTTTGTTTGTGGAGGGATGTGAGCATTCGAGTGCACAGGGTGCATCGTTGGTTCGTCAGTGAGAGGCAACTGTGTAGTGGGATGGGAGTATGGGGATTGTTGAAGTCCTTGATCAGGATGTGGGGGACGAGCCAATTCGCCTTGAAGACACAAAACATTAATAATCACGAGCTCGGCGCTTACCAACACAAGGCAGTCGGGGAATACTCACGTCCAAACAGGTCTCGAATGGGCGGGAGAGTGGGCCTATTGTCTTCCCACCGACGAGATTCGTCGCTGTGACGAGCGGGATGGGACATGGCTTGAATGGAGAGGCAGAAAGGAGGAGATGCCAGGATCGGAGAGCGGAAGGAGGAACCACAAGCGATATATATACTTACGCGGATCCGAGTCCGACCTGGCGTGGCTCGGAGGAAACGATCGTCGGCGCTGCCACGGTAGCATTGGAGATCAGGTCGTCAGTGCAGCCAATGTTCGTCGATAGAGTTGAAATAATGATATCCAGGCCCGCGTCGCACTCCTGATTCCATTTACCGGCCCACGCAAGCTCCCAGCGTAGGAAGGCCGGGCTCCCTTACCCGACCGCGTGAGGCGACCCACGTCTGCCATTTGACATCCAGACATCCTCAAGGCAATCCTTGGCTGCTACCGGTCGGGCCGTCGAGCTCAATGAAGCACTTTCAACGTGGAGAATGCAAGCTGTTCCCATCATTCGGACGCCGGTGGCTCATTCGCGAGGAAAGTTCGTCGTCAATCCCACAGCAGCTCAAGCGCTTTATGGGCAGGACGACCTGTCGCCTTACAGAAAGTCTAGCCATGCTCTGTGCAGCCCTGCCAAACTGGTATCAGCGAACATAGTTTCCGCGAGATGTGCCGAGGTCCGCGACGTGACCATCTGATGATCGTCCGTTATCCAGCTTGACCGCGCATTAAGCGTGTTCATAGAGCTTCCCCGATCTCCCCTTCCGAGACTCCTGGTAACTCTCCCAGGCTATGCTCCTAATCGCAAGTAGTTGAAAGCGGTTCTTCACAACTATAGAGACTCGCGTTCGTCAGCAACTATGTAGACGCTGTTCCTATCAATCTAACAATTCTTGCCATCCAGATCCATTGGCATGGATTCTTCTGGTAGCGTGCGAGGGCTGGTCGATCCGAATCATCAGATGCACTGGGATGGACAAAATAATTGATGCCTGTCTGGCCGATACTTAGCGCGACGTTGTAAGGATGTTTACTGAC
Source organism: Stereum hirsutum FP-91666 SS1 (assembly GCF_000264905.1). NCBI lineage: Eukaryota > Fungi > Basidiomycota > Agaricomycetes > Russulales > Stereaceae > Stereum > Stereum hirsutum. The sequence goes on from NW_006763160.1 coordinate 56,241, forward strand.
CCGGCTTTGGTGGTTCAAACGCTTTGCACGAAACGCAGAGTTCTTGCCACTATTCGAACAGAGTGTTGTCGCTAGAGAATGTTTCTTTTACTTATATGGGAGTATTAGCTCCTTGAGAGATCGACGCTCGACGACGTTTGCTGGGCTTTTCGATCACGACTGTCAGGAATATCTTTCGGCATGACTACCGTGAATGACTGACAGGTCCCTCAAGCATGACATACGCCATGGCCATCACGAAGGGTTCTGTATGTTCTCTACTTCCCGGAGCGTCTTGGTGTTCAGAGATAAGGCGTGCAGGCCTTGCTCGAATTCTTCAGCTAATGCAGCATAGATCATGCGATGCCGCTGCATGGACGACTAGATAGTATCGTCATTGTAGGTTGAGCGGGGAGGAGAGAAACAAATATAGACTTACTTTGCCAGCGAAGGCATCAGAGACAACCTTGACACTAAAATCTGTTGAAGGGTCAGTAGGGAAATTACATCCAATCTGACAGAAGCGGCCGCCGAGTACAGCTTAGATTAGACCTACGTGTCTCTCCACTTCCTCCACCTTGGGCGCGCATAGGGGCATGATGCCTATGCTGGTAGGAATCATTGGTAATCACCAACTCTGACGGTCGAAGAAGTGACATGAGCTGATCCGAATGTTGATCATCATATTAGCTATAATGACGCGCGGCAGTGTAAAGCACCAAGGAAACCTGGAACAGGCGTACTTTAGAGCGAATAGCATCTTCAACTGGCTGATCACTGTTGGCAGTAGCCATGGTACGTATGCGATGAAGAAACGACTGTCTTTGCCTGATCAAACTTAGCATTGACTGCTCTGACTAATACCAAGATCTCACTGAAGGTGTGAGATCTAGGGGTCTACGCCGCTCGAGACGAATCAGATAAAATAGAGATCAAAGTTGAGCGAAGACAAAGTAAGGCTACTCACCCGTGTCCGAATGGTTTAGTTCACAGTTCACAAGCTCAGGGCGGCCAACACAGCCTTAGGGGGAGGGCAATGCAAGCAGAAGTGATAGTTCACCGAGTAAGTCGCCACCGTGACAAATTCTCCGATTGAACACGGGGATTACCGGAATGGAGTATTAGAGAGCGTGGGGAAATATTTACGCGTCTGTGGCGGAAATCGACGCGTGCATGACACCTCTTGCTCAACCTCCGACCGACGCGTCTACCAATAACTCGTACTTGAAATCGTGCCTCAAAACAGGGTCCACTGTAAGCCTATCTTGCAACCTGCTGTTAGTTCTTTATATTCATTGAGAGCGCGTAACATTTTCAGTCATCTACCATCACACAATATGCCGCCCGTACGACCTCACCATCATAACCACAGCGTGGCTAGAAGCAACGAGCAGACTGAGCGGGAGATGACTACATCTGAACGCAGTCTTGTCGATAGTTTTTTTGAAGAGCATCATTACGAAGCAGGAATTGTCACCCTAGACCAACTTCGTTCATCATCATCGATGCCCTCACCGTGAGTCTGGTCTGAATTGCGAGGTACATCCAGTGCTGATGTTCCTCATGCCTTCGATCGAAAGAGATCATATCCGTCAGCTCCTTTACATGATTCTTTCCAGCCCCTCACTAGAGGCTCAAGGAGATGTCAAAATCGCCCAAGGCGCAAATACGGACCCTCCAAAACAACACTCCCATTTACCCTCTCTAGCTGATGTTGCAGCCGCCCAACGATGTCTTCAAGCTTTTGGAGAGACAAACTCACCTCAATCTTTACTCAGGGCTATACCATCGTACGACGGATCGAATAGCTCCCTCTCAGAGGGTGCAAACAGTGTTGAAGACGAAGAGGAGTCTTTCCTGTATAAGGAAGCAAAACGGATACAGAGCTGCAGAGGCTGCTGGCAACTGCTGAGAGCCGACTTTTTGCGGCCTGTGGGTGATGAAGCGAGCATTCCTATCGATGGACGCACCAAACACCGAACAAGAAACTCAGGCCAGAGTGACGATGATATCTCGTCGACGGCGGTCGTTGGTCCAACTGCTTGGCCAGTCTTGGAGTGGTTGGTCTTCCTGTTCGAAAAGGATGAGGAGAATACAGCGGCTTCTGGACAATGTAAGCATATCAGTTGTACAGGTATTGTCTAAGCTTATTTAAGAATGGGCATGACTGGCAGCCCGCTATTCCCCATGTTTGTTGTCCCATATCCCCCCTGCCAGGACAAAAACGCGCGGAAAAGAGGACTTTTCAGCACCTTTAGACGTCGTGTTTTACTGCCTCAATCAAGAAGATCGTTGTTTACGGTCACTCGGGTCACGCCTGATTCGGCTGGTACGATCACCTCTGTTTCTATCCAGATATGTTCCTGAGGCTTGTTTTAGGTGGTCAATCTCACGTCCAGCAGCCTCGTGGATATTCACATGCTGGTCCAGCTCATCCGTGCGCGGGTCATCGTTGAATCGTCTGACCTTTCGCGCCTGCTTTCTGTCTTGGACGGAGACGCCACTACGGTCAGGACTTTCAAGATCGCTCTATGCTCAACCTACCTTTCCGAATCGTCATCCCGCACCACTCGATCTGCACCCGGACGCGCTCGTGCAAACCCTCGTCGCGTTCCGAAACGCAATCGCACGACAACTGATAGCAAAAGTGGCGACGCCACGAGTGTTGCAGAAATTAACCTGGCCCCTGCGCTCGACGCCCCTTTTGTCAGCAGAGGTTATGAACTCCCACCTGCTTCCAGCATCACTGAACTAGTGACACGTTCATCAAACCCCGAGGACACCAATTTCGGGATCGCGAAAATTGAGCTCATCTCCAACTATTCCATACTCCAGCAGACCCTGGACTATTCGGAGCGTAACGAGGAGTGGGTAGAAATGCTGCGTGACGGGAAGGTCATGAGCGCTGTGGAGAGTTCTTTCCGTGACGAGACATCTGACATTATTGAGCAGCTACGGGGTATCTGGTCCAGTACACTCTCTACTCCGTGACACCCCCTCCGTAAGGGAGTCTGTGTGGTGTCGGTATTTCTTCACGGCTCACATGATATTGTTCCAAAGCATCCGTAACAGGGGTCCAGAGGAGACCTTACATCTGTGTGTTTCTCCACTATGAAACCCCAAAACGAGTAGAATGGTCTTGCGGCCTAGCCGTTCTCCGATACTTCAGGTCAATCGATCCGCAACGGAAACATTACATCCAATCCATTCATATGTAACATGACAGTACAGGCAGGCAGGGTCTGTGCCTTGAGATGATGACTAGCGTAAGTCATACTTAGAACCTTAACAGACAGCTCAATACTACGTGAATGAAAGGATTCATTATCTTGCCGGATATGCCGGTCTCCCTAACCAAGTCTGCTCCATCCACGCTAACCGGATTCCTCTTCCTCTTCCGCTTCGTCTGAGGACTCAGGGTCAAGAAGTTGACCATCATCAGCGCCCGACTGATCCTTCCCTTGCTGCTTCCGATAGACACTCGCTAAGAAAGTCGGCGTGCTAGCCTGTTCAATGGACTTATCGTCTCTAACCTTCATAAATCTGGGGAAGCGCAGGCTCAATCCGCGATCAGACACCATGCCCTTCGCCGCAACGGACACTGGACTCAAGGTGATGCTAGAACCACGGTCAGTCCGATACGTATCACCATCCAAGATGAGCAGAGCTTACTCGGCGCCTCGAACTTCCCACACTTCATGTGGCCTGCGATTGTCGACTCAGCATCATGAACTCTGTAATAAAAGGGACTGAGAATCACCTGAAGTAGACGGCTGGCCTGTACCCTGCAAGGAAACTCAATCAGGAACAATATGTCAAACGAAGTCAACGGCAAGTCTAACCTCCTTCTATTTCGCCCCACAAAGGCTGCCGGGAACAATTGTCAGAGTCTTCTGCGTATTTTTCCTTCATTTGCTGCGAAAGAGATAAGATGTGTACGCAATGATGCGAGAAATCAAGCAAACCTTGTAGAAGCCATCTGAAAACCCTGGAAATACAAAGACATTCCTCAGCAAGGACTCCAATCCATGCAACAAATCGTCGAGATGCGCGTGCACGATACACACCTGACATGCACTTGCACAGCGCTACCATTGCCCCTGAGTCTGGGTCTCTGAGAGCGAGTAGGACAGGGCTCCACCACGCAGTCTTTCGCCCAATTCCGTGCCATGTCCCTACGGGAACGAGGTCAAAACTATCTCCTAACCCAGTGACGTAGTCCTTCTTCAGTTTCAGCCAGGCGGAAGTGCGTTTATCTGCACCTAAAGATCAGTGAAAGATCGACAACGTGTTAACAAATCAGGATTACCGGGTTCGTAAGTTGCTGGCAGAGGCTTCCTCCTCGTTTTCTCAGATCGAGGTCCCGAGACTTCGACAATCTCGCCGCTGTCGAGGACCTGAGTAGACGTACGACGATCAGCTCGATCATCAGGAGAGAGTCGTGTATATCATTCACCTTGATCATTAGACCTTCACAGCGGCTCTCCACTGCTCTGATCCAAAATTCTTCCACAGCTTCCTTGTCCGCATCGGATCCCGAGCATTCAACACTTTCGACATGGTCGAAGCGAGCAGCACCTGGTCGGTCCAATGCAATGGGCGGAAAACGGCTGCGGAGCATCTGCCGTCGCTGCCTGAAGGGAACCTCTAACAAAGTCTATAGTAAGATCAGCGTGATGAAACTTGAGTTTATGGCAGAGAATAACCACTTTACCTTCCCATCCAAGTACATCAGGTCAAAAGCGAATAAACATACTGTGATCGTAACTTCGTGGAGCTCAACAGCCTTGCGCGCCCGATTGGATAATTCTTGGAAGGACTTGAGGCTACCATCCTTCGCATCGACGGCGACAATCTCGCCGTCAATGATGAATGAGGCCGTTTCTGGCGAAGACGCGAAGACGTGCTGGACCAGTACTTTGATATCTGGATACTGATATATTGGCGTTCAACGAGGGCAGAGTTGTTTCGAAGGGAAGAATATGCTTACCTTGTCTGTCATATCTTCAAGATGTCGGCTGAAGAGCTTGAAAAATATTTGACCAGTCGCATCCTTCCAGGCATGCACTTGCGCTCTTTGGCCATCATACTTGAACTCGGCTGCAAATGGCAAGTTTCCAAGTCGTTCGTAGACATCATCGAGTGAGCGCATGGGAGAGCCAAGTGTCGGATGCAGCGGAATGCCTGATAGACAGAGCAATCAGAAACACTACTTTGCATGAGCACTGCCAAGGGCAAAATCTGACCCAACGTCAAGGGAACAGACTCTGCGAGGCCATCCAGTCCCTTCGCCAGAAGTCCTACCACTATATCGTCATAACTCGGATGTTGCACAAATACCTGCTTGACGAGACCTTCTGCTGCGTCATATATAGCTTCCAGCTCCACGCGAGATGCGTCGACATCCTTCTTGCCTTTCGTAGACTCGGCATTGGTGACACGAGTGAGCAGCGGAGGGGAGGCGTAAAAGGGTCGCTGGCGAACCTTGACAGCGCGCGGGGGCGTAAGAGCCATGGCTCGGGCCAGAGCTGTAAGGATCGTAGTTCGAACTGCGCCAACTCTGATATGTTGGGCGAGCGTACGAACAAGAAAACGAATTTCTTCGCCTTTGGCCGAGACGAGGAGCTTTTCGACGATCGACTGCTTGTGTTTTACCGAACCTTCACCTTTGGCGGTAGCGATTTTGAGCAAAGACTGGTAAACCCCGACGATCGAGAGAGGTGCATGAGGTAGTAGCGTCCGTACATTGGCTTTTGCTTCGAAGGCCACATCTCCGGGGTCGCCCTTCTGATTGTAAAGCCTCTTAAGTGCGGCGGGCGTCAGACCAGAGACGTTCTGAATAGCTTTAGAGATGATTGAGTGCCCCAGACCGAGTTCCAGCGAGAGATATGGAGGAGATATTGAGTTCGAAAGTAGATACAGTGATGGCATGAGTGACGGCTCGTGAACGGCGCAAATAGTTCGAAGGGCGTTGGTCAAAGAATTGGTGATGATGTTCCGTGATCTCGTAGTCGAAAGAGTAAACAGCGTATGGGCGAGAAAAGAGTATGGGATCGCTTTATCATCTGCTAGAGGGACAGCAGAGATATCGAATAGCGGTGGGTCCACCCCTAAGTCTGGATAACTGGCTATAGGGGTAATGACAGTCGCTGAGACCAGCATAGATGGTTCAACTTTGTTGACAGACACCTTGCTAGATAAAGACGGTCCAGAGAAGCGCTCTGGTGGCGGACCATCATCGTAAAACGCATCTACATCGATAATTTCGTGAGGTGAGGGCTGCTCAAGACGTGGCGGATTTCCTGAATGAGTGCCCTCGACGATTTGAGGTCTGCTAGGCTTCGTATTAGGAGTGGACGTGGAAGGACCTTGGACTGTCGAGGAAGACGTGTCACGAGGCTCTCCATTTGAGCGTGGTCCCTTCATATGAAGCTGCGACTGTGACGCTACAGGAGAGGAGGGGTCTGAGATAGCGGCGTTGGAGCCTGAGGGGGCTTTCGATGGCCGAGCTAGGCCCGAGGGACCAGGTAAGGATCGAGAATTGTCTTGGGTGAAGAAAGCATCGAGACGTTTCTGACCATGAGCAACTTTCGTCTTCTTTTTGGGACTGCCGTTCTTTGAGTTGGCACGCTTCGACATCGCACTTAGAGGGCGAGGGAGGCGTGTGGACAGGGTTGTGCTCCCGGTTGATCTCGGCCGTTGCCGTACCCCAACCGTACCCCGTTCAAAGTCAGCTCGCTCCTGATGGTCGATTGTCAGTTCCTGGGGGTGTACGCATACGATCATTTCCATACGGGCAATGTTTATAGGATTTATTACAGTTACTTGGAATAGAGAGGAATGTTGACGAACAACTAAGTACCCGGCAGGCCGATTACTCGGTCCAGCAAGTATGGAATTCTTTCATCTTGCTTTCTATGAACAGTGCGGCGAACTTGACGTTCTGACATAGTATCTGCTTGCCTGATTCGACCGGAAAGGCAGATTCTGGCATACTTATATCGAGTCGTTCTACACGTTCATCATCACTGTTACATGGCTTCGAGTTCCAAGCGTCGTCGTATTGTCCAGACACGTCTTTCACGACGGTCCCGAAAGTCATACTCTCGACAGAATATCCAGTTCATGAGCTCGGAAAGTAAATATGTAGGTTTTTTCCTGATAAGGCCTTCACGGAGCACACCGTCATCGTCCGCACCAATCGTCAGCGTTCGATTCGTTCATTTCTTCTGCGACCCAGTCTTCGTGGTGACAGCGGAATCGCGCTAAACTAGTTCTACAAGACAAGACATCATCTACTGTCAAGTCACGCTCAAGCACTAAGCTGTAAAAAAAGCTGCTCTATGGCACGGAGGACCTAAAGGAGGATAATCAGTCGCGTGAGTTTCATCATGACGTTTGTAGTGCGAGGGCTATATGAGTGACATGCCTGATGGTACATAATTTAGTAGCAGGTATACAACATGCTTGTGCGCAAGATCTCCTCGGGACAGACACTAGCATGTTTTGCCATTCTAAGGTAGAGTACTGCTCGTTCGTCTTTAACAGAGAATGCCGAGGTATAAAGGAGAATGGATATCAGGAACAAACAATTGAGTGAACGGAGGCAGTAAAGTTGTCGGTGTCCTGCACTCCCATCAGTAAATATTTGCCCCTGTCCACTGCTTGCACGCATCAATATCTTCACGATTGAGTTGGCTACTCGGAGCGCCGTGAGAAACTAATTAATCACATCTACGCTTATAGTAATATCTAAGGCGGGCTCACGAAATGCGTGGAAGATAGAGGGAGGTGAAGATGACAACGGGCTCTTGATCCGATGTCACCATGAAGCAGATATGGATAAGGATGAATACATGAGTATTCAAATCCGCTTGGGATACATGGGCTGGGTATAGCAGAAGGGGATGACGCGCAGCAATTAGTCCTGGAGCGTTCTAAGAGGGGAAGATGCTAACCCGGACGCCTCAAAGCGGCGAGATATAGCGCGCATGACAATCTGGGCACCTTGTTTCCTAGAGAACCGATGCGGCAGGAACTGAGCCAGAAATAATCAGCAAGATGATACTACTCCAGGCGTGATACTGAGAACCGATCACTGGGCCTTCTAAACCGCCACAAATTCCCTTCGAGATCCCATATCCCCAAGAGGTGAATCTCAAATGCCATCACATCAACAATATGCACGTGGCCTCCGCTTACGATTCACTCGCTGAGGCCTAACTTGATTTGTGCGTCGCTCGGGCAATCCATGTCAGGCAGCAGTGACCTGTTCGCCGGTGCCGGAGCAGGCCAGTGCGGGAGTACCTGAAGATTGAAATCGGAGACAGTCTGAGCTTGCCCCTGACTGGAAGTAGGCGCTTATGAAACGCTTTATGAAGCGCAGGACAAGGAAAGGCTAGCTCACGAACCCGTTTCTCCATGTCTGACCGACGCCACCCCGCTATGCCATCCGACCACCACCAAGCTGCAGCGTACTCCTCTGGGCAGTGGAGTCGTAACGCCCAACCACAGGGTTATGCTGGCTCGAACCACCATTATGCTCCTTCCGGCTACGCTGCACCGCACATCCATCCCGACAGCGTCCCTCGCCAGATGCCTTACCCTTACACCGTCCCAAACGACCAGCCGACTCAGGTCGGCTACCCATCCTCTGCTCGAGCGACGCACTATCCACCTCACACATCCCAGCCCATGAACATGTACTCACCACAACCTGCCGCCATTCAACCACCCTCCTACTCGTCTCAGCACTCTCAGCATAATTACATGTCCTCACCTACCACCGGCAGGCAAGGCTACTCCCACAATCACGTAGGGCCCGCCCTCATTTCGGAAAGCTACGATGCAGTTTCTCCAACACCGAGCGGATACGCGATGCAATACCCGACGTCTTCTCCCTCTCCACCACCCATGTCTCCGTCTCCACAGTCGGTCTTCATCCAAGGACAGTATCCCGCGTCGCCCCTTCGACCGTTCGCATGCGACATGTGCGCTCTGTCCTTCAATCGTCAGCACGACTTGAAGCGGCATCGGGAGACGCACTCAGGCGAAAAGCCATTCCTCTGTAATGGGGGATGTAGTAAAACGTTTACGAGGAAGGATGCTCTGAAGCGCCATCAGGTCAGTATCACGCTATTCAGTGGCCTTCAACGTTTGGACGCTGATAGGCACGGAGTCTAGCTCGTTAAGCAATGCGGTTACGACGACAATGCCTGAGGGACAGACAGTCAGTTAGAACACGCGTTAGTATCGATTTTGATTGTCCACTTACAAACATACTAAATCATCATCATGGTGCAGCTCTATCATCTATGCCGGCTTTCATCGCTATTTCTTGCTTTCGTTTGTCTTCGGAGGATCGTCTTAGCATACCTTACATCATGTTGTTCGATATAATACGAAGGAGAGTCAGATGGGACCTGACTTGTACATTGAATGTAGCCTAGTAACTAGTAGTGGCATATGGAAGCTCAACTGAGCCGATTGCGAGCGTTCGGACTAGCTAGCAGTACTCACCTAATCGGACAAATTGAGAGCGAGAGGACTGGCCGTCGTCTCCTCATTTCTGTGATTCACTGGTCTGCCCCTCAACAAACGTCTCCAAAATCCAAGCATCCCGTGGTGTGATCTTTTTGTAGTAGTTTTCCGCGACGCCAAGCTCGGTAAAACCGTGTCTCTGGTAGAACTGTTTTGCACCCTCGTTGGAGATCTGGACGTGCAGGTAAATACGGCGTATTTTTGTGTTCTTATACGCCGAAGCGGCATTCTTGATGAGCTCAAGGCACTGGGATCCAATGCCGAGGGAGCGATATGGCTGGGCGAGGTACTCGATGAGGTTTAGCTGCGGCGATGGAGGATGGATGCGTACCGCGAGAACGCCCATAGTCATGAGGTAAATCTGGGCCTCACCATCTTTGGTCTCAAACCTACAGCAGACTGTCCCTACGGGGATGTCATTATAGTAAACTGTGGAGCCAAAAGAACACGAGGATCTATCATTAGCTGTAAGCTTGAAAAAGAAAGGGAAGACGCGCCGAGTTTGCAGAAGTCTTCTGCCTCTGGGAGAAGGATGTCCTGGTAGAACTTTTCAGAATACTTGATGGGGAAGAGAACCGAGTTGAGTTTTCGAACGGTGCCCAAGTTGTTTGGAGTGAGGGAAGCGAAGGAAACACGGGCAGAATGGGACTTGGTCGCGGTCATGATCAAGATTCGACGGTCTCTGTGGCGTCGGTTGAGCCGATCGCGTCCTCGCGCCGTTTGGGCAGTGGCCCGCATCTTCCCACTTGTTCTTGTCCCGACGCGACGCGAAGCGACGTCCTCCCCGACTCCCCTTCGACTCCCCTTCGACACCCTCGACACCCTCGACCTCACGCACTCCTCAGTCTCACCCAAGTTTAAAGCCGGTCGAGTCGGCAATCACGTCGCGCTAAAGATTCTAAAACCACAGCTCGCATTTCATTGCCGGCAAGGCGTTGCCATCACCATCATACGCCGTGTCACTCTGCCCTTGTTTGGCTTCATTTTCGTTCTCAATCTTGTCCAGCGGGCCGAATCGTCTGTCTTTTCATCACCCAACATAGCTGACACATCCCAAACATTCTGATGGTGCGTGTTGGGCGTACATCTTGTATCCGACAAGCGTCTATCGAGTATAAGTAGATCCCGGGCCCGCAGCGTGATATTGTTGTGACACCTTCTTGCCCATCGTGTCCGATGTGCACAGCGAACCCAATGGTGCTCAATCTCGTCCATCCGTATGTGCTATTTCCCATTCAGTATATATCATATCACATACCTCTTCTCTTTCTTTGGAGTTCCGCAAGGCAGCTGATTGACACATTTCTGCACAATACAAATTAATACAGTAGGTTGGTGCCTTTTCTCCATCAACAATCATCAGGCATTGGACAGCTTGTCATTCTCCACAATACATTTCTCTTGGCGCCTCATTCTTGCCCACTATTTCCCTCTTCGTCGGCTCTGCTAGTCACTCCGATTTCCCGTCACATCCTCAGCACGGACTTTGCGCGATAAACCTGGTGTCGGACGACCCTTGTTCTTCCAAGTTCCGCACCGTTAAGTTCCAAACGGATGATAGTGCACTCTAGCGGACACAGCTTTGTATCTATGGTTTGCTGTGGGTATCTGTGAAGGAACAAAATATACGTGAAGCATCATCGAAATTCGTCCCCGTGTCTGATCCTGTCATCTTCTCAATTCCCCTTTAGCACAGCCCCGTTGTCTTGTTCAAGTGGAGGACGTAATCCCGAAGGGATTGACCTTGGTGAAAGCCCAGTACTTTGACCCTTCCGAAGCTTAGCCCAAGTGATGCGGGGTATGCGATCTATCCTATCAATATATTACTTCCGTCCTTTGGTCCATCATCGTATAGGATTGATTTGGCGATGACTATCATCAGCTGCGTACGATTCTCATGATACTTCTTCATGTGCTCTTATGTACTGACAATGTCTCGTTACGGCCGCCGGTTGTAGCTCGTGGCTCTTGCGCGCCTTCGAGCAAACCTTCGCGGTGTACTCTCCGCCGCGTTTGGCCTAATTCTCGGTCGATATAAGATCACAAACTTACTTTTGTAGATGAATTTGTAAGTCACCGGTGCCATGGGCATTGGTTGATCTGTATCCGGTCCGTAGGAGTGACTTCCTGCCTCTAACCCGCCTTGGAAAGGAATCAAAGCTTGTCTGTTGGCTTCATTACTACAGGCTCTTGGATAATCCAGACATAGTCAAATAGACAGCCTTGCATTTACGCACCCACCAACCGTCCGTCAAGGCGTCCATTTATCTCATCATCTGCTCTGCCATAATAACGACCTACCGCGTCTTCGCCTCACTCTACCAGCCAGTTCTATAGCCTCTGGCCACACTTCGTCGATTTCTGGGGACTGCATTCATCGAGAGAGTAAGTAAAGAGCTCGACAGACTTATCCCTGATCTCCTGGCCTCCAGAGCGTCTCGCTCGAGTGTGGCAGCATCTCAAAAGCCAAAAATTGGTGGAAGGGTATGCTCATGAAGTGCATTAAATCACACTTGCTCAAGCTTCACGAATTTGCTCCCGTTCCTGCTCATTCACACTCATGAGGGTTTTCCATCAGGTTCCCCAAGGGTTGTTTGTGAATTGTGCTTATCCGCAAGATTCGAATCTCGCTGGTTCCGAAATCAGTCTTCAGCTCCTCTCAAGCATGAAACAGTCTATTCCCCACTGGGATCCGTTGGCTTGCCGTAATCACCTCGTAATAGGGCACTTTTTCTTTCTTCGTGGTGCAATGTTGACATGGCAATGTGAAGACATGGATAGCTGGACGTATTGGTTCCCGCTGTTGGGCTGTTGAACTGTTGGGCTGTTGAATGATTGAGCTCTCCACTAGAAGGTAGGGAGATGTGACTTCTCGACGGGCCAACCTGATGGTAAGTACTTGCTTATCGCTCGCATCGTTGCCTTATTGGTCTAGGATGTGAACCAAAGGATGGACTTAGATCCCTGGAGGAAGACGGCATTCGCAGCAGAGCTATTTTGACAGATGGTGTCTCCACGGTGGTCAGTCACCCAAAAAAGGTGGGTGTTCTTCTTCATCTAAGACCATTCATCACTGGATCAACCTTCTTCACTCGCATCGACAAACTTCAAGAACTTCTTCTATAACTTCTCCGCAGAACAGATAATTTAAGGTAATGGGTATTCCCTTCGGGGTATCGTCAACTTTCTCCCAAGCTCTGTTTGATGTTGCCCAAACCGGCCCCAACACAACAGACAGCAGAATTTCGGAATGCCGAGTTTCGCGAGTGACCCGCCGCTGAATCGGGTTTCTCTCCCTAAGCTCCGCTCTCTGCGTCAGACCATACATTCATCGACAGCTCTAAAAGCCGTTCATTTCGCGGAAGCCTGATTGCACTCGTTCATCTATTCTGTGAAGAGTTCCGGATCTACCACACACTATCTTCCCATGATGTTTATGCTTGTGCGTCTCAGCGGCTATAGTCCTTCACTGCAATACTGGTGCATAAGCGTCAGCTTGACGACGACGATATTTTCTACCGGTCCATCTGGTTGGTTGGTTTTTCAGAATTCCTTGCTCCATCGGGAGTTAGCTGCTCGTTGGAGTGTGCTCTGGATATAAACAACCCATCATCAGCTCGCTTGTTCATCTGTGCTGGGTGCGGAAGGGCCGGTTGCGACGTTTGTCAGGCCTCATACTCAGGATACTGCCGCAGAGAATAGCGATCTCAGCTTCTGGATCGAATCTTGGGGCAGAAGATGAACTCGATACATCCGGTCCGTCGCTGTTTTCCTGCTGGGGATCCATTAGGATAGCGTTGTCCGTTGGTACAGACTAGGGTCGGATGGGTCCAAGGATGGGCCACACTATGGCCCAAGCCAGAGACCCGCTCCGATTTGATGCTGATGCTCTGGTGGACAAATCAACTGCACGTGTGGTCTCTTGTTCTATGACATGGCCGGTCCAATCGTGAAAAGTGGAGTGCACCATAGGGAGATGGAGAGGTCGGGAAGATACGATTGTCGCCAGAAGAGCATCTCACCTACCATTGGCTCCTCAGACGCAGTATACGAAAGTCAAAGTCGGCCGGTCCTTCACGCACCGCTTTTCGCGCGACTTTGATCGAACTTTGGACCTAAGATGGTCTATAGCAAGTCTTGAGGAGCTAGTCGGTCAAGCGCGAACCCGCGCCTACGAGGTGGGGCAATGAGATAGCAACCATCTGTCTGCGTATACCCTCTGGTTCTTCTGGCTTCATCTCCCTTCAGATGCGGCACAAAGTATATCATACACCGCAGTCAGCCGGTCAGGGCAACCGACTGCCTATAGACTTTCAAGGGTCTCAACTGGTCGCCCGTATCGTTCTCATCACTTCCTGTGGGGTACACGGTCTACAGCTGATTCCCCTAGTAGACCAGTGTGTCAACTTCGGTACGTTTCTGACTCAAACTCTCAGCTCTAGTGACTAAAGTTTTTTTTTGTCTGGCTACCCTTGTTGAGAGGTCGACAAGCTTTCATCAGGTTTCGAAAGTTTTCCTACGAGAAAACCACTCCATCTCAATCCTTGCTAGCCCATACGAGGCCTCTCTCTTTCTCACCTCCCGGTAGTACTGGCTCCGCGCTTGGTCCTCAAGTCAACTCAAAGCGTCTCACTTCATGCCAGCATTATGCGAAACCTCGGCCGTCGGTCCTGAGCTTGACCTTTTAAAGCAAGTAAATAAGGTACGTACACCGCTCGGAACCAAGTCTGGTCAGAGCTGACAGTTTGAATGTACCTCGCCTGGCCGTCCGTGAACGCATCTGTCGCAACAGAATTGAGCAGGATGATGTAGTAGGTACGCTACGGTGGATAGAGCTTTCCGACAATTCTCCTGAAAGACCGGAATCGATGCATAGTTCTCGCAAACGGTTCTCAAATGATTCCGGCACGGGTGCGTCCATTGTGCGGCTGCCATCATTCTGTCGATGCGCCCAAGGCACCCTAGCATTCATCGCTGGTCGTCATCATCTTGGAAGGTCAAATAAAAGTTGTTGTGCGGAAACCAGTGGCTTCTACCATCTTTGCCTTTACTAGCAACATTGCAGTCACTGAGGGGAAAGTTCGCCATCCTCCTTAGCTTAAGTTTGAGATTATATACGCCTTAGATGGGGCTCAAGAAGCCCAGTCTACACTAGGGCTCCCTGGTCCAACGGAGCTTCTGATGATGCGGCGGGCTTTACCGACCAAACCCTCAAAGGACAAGAACGGATGAACTGACCCGACGAAGCCCGCCTTACTACCCGCTATCCCAGCTTTGTAAAGCCTGAAACTCCACAACGCCCGACTCGATTCTGAGAGCGGGCGCGCGTCGAGGTTTGCGTTCTAAATTTAGAAACTTAGTAGATTCTCGACAGAGCCAGGTTCGCATGACGAGCCCGAAGGCTCGTCCTATGTTTGGGTTCGTTTCACGCAAGCGAAGAGCAAAAATGGGTTTTGCTTCCGGACGATCATGGTTTTTGCTTCCGAGAACCGTGATCTGGTGGCGGGACATCGCGCGAGATCCTCGCTCGAAGCTTTTCAGGACAAGCGATCGGCTTCTGTGTCGATGGCGGTGCTCGTCAGTTGGGCCGGCGGTAAGTACGGTTAGAGCGGGCTGAAACAGATAACCTCAAATCTCGCATGTACGACAGTCCATCGGGGAAAGAGACGCGAACAATCAGTCGAGTCTATACATATCACGACGAAATCCAAGGGGCACGAATGCGGTGAATATCAGACGAAGGATATAGGTTAGATGGACGGGGAATAAGAACGAACGTGGTAGGTTTCTAAACCGTATGGATAAAGCAATTGACGGGAAGAAGTACAGCGCTATGCGCAAAACACAACAGGACGGACGGGAACGAGTCAAATGAAGACAAATGGAGCATGAAGAGAAACACGCTGACGGTGGTATGTGACACTAGAAATACAATGACGAAGGACGATGCAATGTTCGGTCCACTGAGTATACGTATCAGACCCGGGGCAAGTACGACGGAGAGTACATGGCCGTACGAGTCTGGAGTGGACGACAGTTCGACATCATCTGGGCTAGAAGAAAAGGACAAAATCCGATAAAATGGCAGGATCCGTGCGAGGGTATGACGCAAATGGAAACACACGGCGTTGTGGACTGCATGCGATGCACCTGAGCGTATGGCCTGGAAAGCGGTAAAATAAATTAGGAATGAAGATAGATGCACGCAACATGATTGAATCGAGGTGATGGGAAAGAAAACACATACCCACTGATACTCAAAGCGCTGCCTGTCTCGTACTGTCGTTGTCATTCTTCTTCTGTTTTGGGCGTCTCTTCTGCTTCTTGGACGACTTGGGCGACTTTTGTACCTGCTGGAGGTAGACATCGTCGAAACTGCGGAAAAGACATGGGCCGTAATCCCGCTTGTCGTACACGCCGCAGGTGGCCCAACAACAGTGCCATCCGTCGCGCTCCTCAAACTTTATGGCCAGAGCGAGATGCTGGACTTCCCACTCATGGTCACATGTATCTGAGCGCTCGTATGCTGTCTCCTTCATCTTGATAAATCTGCAGTCAACGACGGTGAGTCGGACATCGAGGCCTTGGCCTGCAGCGGGTAGGGGATATGGATGGAAAAGAGGTCGAAGGAGATCGTTCGTCTCAAGCGTCTTGGGGATAGAGTGGACAGGATTGTAACCGTCGACACGAATTTGGAATGTTGTCTCGTCCTCGAAGTCGAGATTTACGGACGGATGTGTCGGCGAAGGTCGAATGCGGACGAGGACCTTGCCGATGATGGAGGCAGGTGGTACGCCGATGGAATCGAGCCGGATGGGCTCTGGTTCCTGCTGTTTGCGAGGTGTTTTGGAGGGTGAAGCAGAAGGAGTGGGAGGGATGTGTGTAGAAAGAAGGGAGCCGAGAGAAGAGGCAGAGCTGGTGTTTGGTTGTGAAAACATGGCGGATGACATGGGTTGTGGATAGCGTGGACGTCGTACGTGTTTTGAGCAGAGCTGGATGCCTATGCAATGTTGACGACGAGCGTAGTGTGCTGCATGTATGAAGACAATGAGCGTGCAAAAGAGCTGTCAATCGAGCGAGAATATCGCGGATAAATGACAGGCGTGGCGACACGAAGGCTCGTGCTGACCGAACAGTCGCGAAGCGTGGCCCGCCGCTGGCCATGGCCTGGGTCCACAGGGGCAGAGGCACAAAAAAGGTATGATACTGACGAGATTCGAACTCGCGCGGGAAACCCATCACGGATTGGTACAGAGCCTAAACGTGACGCCGTAACCACTTGGCTACAGTACCATACCTATTAGCAGCATTTTAGATTGATAGCCCCCAACGACATCCTAGGGGTCAAGGGTGCCGGGTTGCCACTGCGGCGCAAGTGCTTCTGAATCTGCTTGACACTCGACTCTGCTTGCAACTCATTCAGCGCTCTTTCGCTTTGATCTCTGATCGTCATCGTCAACGACGAGCTCGACGCCCTCGCAGACGGTTCTTACATTGACAGTGTCACTCGCATGTTGAGCACGCCGATGCACCCTGCTGGCGCTCGTCCCCTTGGTCCTCGCGGCCTGCAACGGTCGGGGTCACCACCCACCCCCGCCTTTCCCGTTGCCCTGCCCTCTGTTGCACCGCTCAACATTCGCAAAGCGTCCAAACCACAGCCTGCGGAGCCGTCGACTCTGCTCACTCCCCCGACTCCGCCTCTTTCGAGGTCTCCAACGCCAAAGCTCGGCCTCTTTATCCCAAACTCGAATGCTTCCCCTGCGCCCTCCAAGCCGTCTCTCAAACTCGCAATAACCACCATAGCAGCAAACAACACACCAGCTGCGGACTCTCCCTCCGAGTTCTTCTCGGGTGGCTACTATGGTGGTCCCTCACTCGCTCCCCCTCCAGTCAATGCCGACGGCGTTGGCGAGACCACGATCAGACCCTCTACCCATCAGAACAATAAACCTCCTTCCATGGATGATGTCCGGCGCACGATCAGCGACATCGAAACCCACACGTCCTCAGCTTCCTCACGACCTTCAGGTGCTTTGCAATCAACGGTTTCTGAGCCGTCTAAGGAGTGGTCGGACGACATCTTGGAGGAGATCTCCAGGCTTGGAGAAGGCGCTGGTGGAGCTGTGCATGAGGTGAGGGACAGGCGTAGTGGCCTCGTCATGGCCCGCAAGACGATCACCACTCGTGAAGCTCCCATGAAGCAGCTCTTGCGTGAGCTCGGTATCATCACTAGCATCTCCCACCCCAACATTATCCGCTTCTATGGCGCATATATGTCCCCCTCATCTAGCGAGGTCAAGGTCATCATGGAGGTATGCGATGGGAAGAGTTTGGAAGCAGTTGGCAAGCGAATTAAAGAGCGTGGTGCACGCGTTGGAGAAAAAGTCGCCGGACGGCTTGCTGAAGGGGTGTGTGATCTTGCTTCAGTGGCTCCATCTAGTTTTGACTTAGCCTCGTCCAGGTTCTCCAAGGTCTCAATTATCTTCACTCCAAGAAATTGATTCATCGCGACATCAAACCATCAAATATCCTTCTCTCCCGTGAAGGTGTCGTTAAACTCTGCGACTTCGGCGTCTCGGGAGAATTAGTCGAATCGCACGCAGGCACGTTCACAGGCACGAGCCTGTACATGGCGGTATGTTGTTTCCTTTCTTTACTCCTAAACCTTGAGAATATGTACTTATAACCAGGATCGCCGTAACTAGCCGGAACGTTTGTCTGGTCTGGAGTACTCCATCCGAGCGGACGTCTGGTCCACTGGTCTTTCGCTGCTCGAACTTGTCCAAAACCACTTCCCCTTTTCCAATGACATGCCGCCCATCGAATTGATGATCCACATCACCCAGAGCGAGGTGACTTCATTTTACCGTCCTACGTCCTGTAGAAATTCAGCAGTTCTTTCTAAACTCTGATCCTCGCTGCTTTTTAGCCTCCACAACTTGAAGACGTCGACGGCGCTCATTGGTCAAGCGCCATGAAAGACTTTATCAAGGAAACGTGCGTATCCTTCACCTCTTCTTCGTTTGAGCCAAAACAGGAACTCATTGATCTTCGCGTTCTTTCACGGAATTCCATCCCATCAGGCTCCGAGTGGATCCGGCACTTCGTCCAACGCCAAAGGAAATGCTCTCACACCCTTGGATATTACGGACTATGCAGCAAGAAGTCAACATGGCCCGGTGGATTCGTGAGGTCTGGGGTTGGCCAAAACCTTCGCGGAAGTCAAAAGATAGGTGAGAAGCTCACATTGTGAAGTTTGAACAACCTTGTAGTTGCTTCTACCGCCGCTCTCGCCCCGTGCCCCCTCCAATCCCAATCTTCCTTCGGCTCCCGCTCGGTAGCGAGCTCTCCTTGTCGTCATGTGCTAAGCGGTCTTACCTGTTCTTGTCCTCTAGTTCTTCTCGACCAAGTTCCAGTCGACGGGATCCTTCCACGATCGACAGCGCCAGCACCGTACATGAATTGTCGCCGAGAGTCGAGCATTAGGCCGGGTCGTCGGTGCTCATTCGAACATTCACCCGTTCTCACACATCCATTCGTTCCTTCCATCACCTGTCCTTCCCTGATATCTGTGTTCTGCCGTTCGTATCGTCTACGACTGCGCACCCGACAACGCTTGCTTCAATGCGGACGGGATTGGCATATCCGCGCTGCCTTCGCGAGCGCTGTCCCCTTCCAAGCCGGCATGTCTAGTTCCTCACCCACAACTGCTTCAATATCCATAGTACAAGCTTCATTACCACCGACTGTTCCTACACGTATCTCTGAATCCATACGCCTCAACAAAATCATTCTGTTTGGTCTCCAGTCTCAGTGCTTCGAGTACATACATTAGGTTGATTATAGCACCTTAAATTTCTTCCACCCGACATCATCTGCTTTTCCTGTTTCTGTCCTCCTGGATTCTCCGCTCGGCATCTGAATTCTCATACATGGCTTGGCCCCGACCATCGACCTCCTTTGATTCTAAATTTCCGTCATCCATTCCCATGTACGCTGCTTGTTTGTTGTTGTTCAATTTCTCTCTCAGGAATCGGTCCTTCTGGCTTGGGGTAGTTGATTCCTTTGTTCATGGTACGTGTTGTTGGTCATAGTGATTTAGTAGGTAGTGTGCTCCGAGGTCGAGATCCATACAATGTGTTTGTTTGTGGACAATGTACAATAAATTGTTCTGTTTTCTGACCACACCGAACGCCATGGAAAGGTTGTTCGTCGATGAAACTCGGAGCCTTGAGGACGTCAATGAAATTGTATTCGATACCTCTGTCTCGATATGTGTTCCGTCGCTTCGGGCTACAATCCACCTCGTGTCATATCGTACCATGCCTTCGCCGTTGACTTTCAGTCAATGGTGACGATACGACAGACTGGTACACGCTTTCGACCTAGACAGATACCTCATTCGGCACTATGTGTATTCTTCTTGACCTGATTCATGTCGAGGAGTGGGGCATTAATCAGGCGGTTCGATTCTGATCTGTCATAGAATTGTTTGACGGTAAAACAGGTAATCTCGGTGGAACACGGAGATCCTCCACATCCACTGACTGCGCGAATGACCGTGGTGATGAATGTATAAAATGAGGAAAGAGTTCACGAAAGCAGACCTCGCAGACGTACATGTAGGTACTCGCTCTGGCAGCCCGCCGGGAGACCAAGTTGACCCTGTCCACCAGAATGCTCCACATCACATGTGTGTGTGTCCAACTGGAAAGACGATGGGCCGGACGGTCGACAGTGCTCAAACATCGTGCATCGTGCACCACGTCAACCTGCTAGTACCCAGCGGGCGCACATGAGATCTTCATAACCGATCCGTGGATCATGATAGTCATATACGTACCTCGTGAGGAGAAGCTTCTGAGCTAGCAAAATGTCGTATGAACGAACCGGATTATGTGGAAGGGTCTTCATCTACATGACCTGCATGCAGTATCTCGCACGATAGATGAGATCATGGGGAGCCCAGGTTGGCATAGTTGCGGTGGGCAGAAGTCTGATCGTCTTCCGAGAATGGGGGTCTACATACGACGTGTAGCTGCGCGAGCGCATGTGTCGGTCCGAGAAATGTAGTACGGGACCTGACACGCTCAAAGGATGATGTCTAACATCATCCTAGCAGAATAACCCTGACCAGATGGGAATATAACACAGGAGTAACTATCGGTGGTAGATGTCGTGGGAACTATGATGTATCTCCAGGACGCAGCGCCCATCGAAGCATAAAAAATGCTAGAGCCCGACCGAACCGGAAGTAGAAGTTGGTTCTTGAAGTCCCCATGCAATAAAGACCACGGGAATAGAATCGAGCAGACTGAGGAAGTCGAGGGTTTCTTGGGATCATCGCCGCACATCATGGCATAAGATAGTCGTCAGCTCTGTGCGCACCGTGTGATCCCGCTATCGCTGGAGCGAAAAATAGGTTACCCAACGGAAACTGGACGACTCTGGCTGCTCGTAATTTGTGCGGCATAAACGTGCAACAATATCAACAGTGTGCTGGAAGTGACATGCTTAAAACCCCATACGGTGCACGCTGGCGTTGACCCAATAGCGCTCTACAACGTTACGACGTTTTCAAACCTCGCCGGCGGTCTTATAGAATCTACCCTCCAGACATATTGGCTGTACAAGGATGCGGGATGCGGTCCTCGTCTCTCCTAACGCTCACAAATATGTAAGAGCATCACGCAGTGATAGGAAAAGGGTGGAGAATGGAACAGTCTGCGTGTACAATCGTCCCCTACACGGTTGAATGCTCTAGAGCAACTGAATCGTTTGCTCGACCGAGCAGGCATGCCTCCACCCATATTGGATCCCTCAAAGGACTGAATGTGAGGTTCAAGGTTGGTGAACATCGGAATCGGTCAGATTCAGAGTTGTCAATCAATCATTGGGGTCCGGAACCAACAGCCCATCAACCCTGCACAGGGAGCCCATTCTCGCCGTTGGTCATAAAAGATCTGACGGACAATTGCAATGGACTATGTTCAACGTCCACTACTCGAATCATAGGATAAAATCGCCTTACGAAGAGCTAACGAGCAATGCTGATGCGCCAGCAGGCCATAGGGCGGTATAAAGTGCATTCGCTGAAGGTGGGGAGGGTCAGCGGGGTAAGACCACAAAAAAGTATACAACGGTGATTTTGAAGCCGTATGCTGCTTAAAGCGCGATAATATAACAAAGCGAGCTGTGGACAGCACAAACTCTCAGGCCGTCAAGGGCCTTAGTTGAGCAGTCGTTGATTCATTGATTGTTTAACTTAAGCCTTCGAAACATTGAGTAGCAGAAACTCTGTCTCCAAGACACGCTCTTCACCCGCTCACGCAGAAGCCCGTGCGGGTTCGTTCGTGATGCACTCGACGCACTGGCGCCGGTGGGCGTCAAGATGAGCGTCCTAAGATAAATGCCCATGGGTCCGGAGAAGAAGCGGGCAGAACCCGTGCATCACACGACGCAACGAATCATTTGTTGATCATGACTGTAGGGTCTCACCTGGACAACGGCCCCTCTGGGACCATGGCTGTATGTAAACGCAAAGCTTTCGGGCTTCAGGGAACTGTAAATTCAATGTAAATTGATCCGCGCGCATCGTATCAGTTGTAGTGCAGGGAGTGTTGAAGAGCTTACTTTCAGTACCGCTAAGATATCTCTTTCAGCTCATTCTCAGAGCGATGTGGCTTGCAGTAAATCCAACGGAGGGGGATGAAGTTCGTAGATAAAGCCGTTCGGCTGTGGTCGTGGTAAACATCTTTGTGGCGTCGAAGCGCCGTGCGCCATGACGCGGGTCCACCGGCTTTCAAACTGAATTTGAATTTCAGCTGATTCCCCGCTCGGCACACCCGGAGGACGCCGCACGTGTCTAAACACTCTCTAATTTCTGACTGCACCGAGCACGCATCATCCTGCTGGTCGATACCTATCTCTCTTGCGAATGGTACAACTCTTCCAACTGGAGGAGATACCTTGGGCTAGGATATACTGGCTAGATTCCATCAGTCTGACCCTCAATGAACATATAGCGAGTAAAGTAAGCATACTCTTCAGGCATCATGCTGGTAGAGATTACGTTGGTATAAATGATATGTGCAGGAATTAGTATCTCAGCAGCCTACTGGCCCTAGGCTGTTACAGCACTTCAATGTTGGTCGTTGCACCGCGTTGGAGCGCGGCGATCACCCTCCCGTGTTAGAGCAACGCAAAATCGTATGGCTATGTCTTGCTAGTGATGAGCTCTATGGCAGTGGCTGGCAGTGGTCGCTTCTGGACATCAAAGCTTGTATCGGGACAGCCTGGTCCCGATTGACGAGGGTGTTTCGCATCTGAGACCATTCTTCTCTTCCTGGTGCTTCATGACAGTGGGTCGCTCGCTGAGTCTGTTGTGAAGACTCTTGTCATGTTCATGAGTAATGTCGTGGATGGCCCAACGCACATCTTTTGGGGCGCGTTCCCTACGGCGATGGAGACGTATCGTATATTCCCGCTCGACCTCAACGGGGTAATATTACTTCTTCGCTATCGTACTCTGCTCTGGGAGATTCTACACAGATCGATCCTCTGCTAAATCGCACTTTGAAGGCCAGTATCTCTGAACAACTAGAGTCACGACGCCCAGGCGTGCTGCGTGCCTCGATGGACATCATGTTTTGCTTGTACCTATCTCCAGTCCCATGTCCGCGGGTCTGTTTTTACTCGTCGCCACTCAGCTCACTGATGAAGATCCTGAAGACTTTGACGCCATCTTACACTTCTCCGTGATACCCATGGGCAAAATGTCTCCAGAACCACTGAAAGCCGCACCGCAGTACTGCAACATAGGGAGGTTATTTGCAGTAATTCTGACTGATCTCCGTCGCGCAGAAAGGGCTCTTGAGTACATGCTAAATGGGGGTATCATATGATTGACACTTCAACGACCCACCGCCGTATGCTGAGTTAGTGCATCCCCTTTAGATCGCCCCGCTATTTTCGGCGCGGAACGGGTTTCTTTCTGATACGCCGACCTTGCGAGCGCAAATCATCGTGAATACTTCATGAGAGGCAGACACAGGTTGGTATTTTCGCCAAGGCGGCCATGCCGCCTTGGAATTTCTTCACTCAGCGCCACTTACAATTTCGACCTAACACAAAATTAGAAGCAGCGCAATATGCCGGAAAGAAGGTTCTTGGAAGTTTACCCCAGTTGTAGGCAAAATCACAGAACAGATGAACGTAAATTCCTATCGAGCACGCCACCTTATACCGATCACTTGTCGGTGAACCTGAAACTTGACTGAACAGCAGCTGTGGGAGCCTTCTCAGCTCAGAAGACCAATGCAGTTTATTTTGATCATAACTACTCACTGCGACCTTTCGACAGGTAACCATTTGATGGAGCACCGTGCATGTGCACCTAAACCCTCTAGCGTGCTCTAGTCGATACGTGGTGCTTATGACATATTTATTTGAACATGACAGGAGATTCCTTTGAGACACCAGAGTCTCCTTTCTTTCGTGGGGTTGCATCGAGCCACGTTGTCCCACATAATGGAATACGCATGGCGGAAGCGGACAACGGACTTGATGCACGCGGTTTTGGCATTCTTTCCCAAGTTCCGTGCAGAAAGTCTACAGAACCAAAGTTCTAATGCGCGACCCTGAAGCTCGAGATCTGACGCAGATCTCTGGTGCGTACCAGCCCGATAGGCGGTGATCCGTGGGCAATCATCTGCTGGCAAGAGGTTGAAAAGTTTGGCTCCCGCCCGACTTCCGGAACTCCTTTATAAACCCTTGACCTTCCCCACTGACGCCTTCGTGCGTTCTCCTTCCATTGATATTGCTACCACAGCATGAGCTCCATGGCCGACGGCATGCCCTAGTGCGTCCTTCCCCCGTGTCTTTCCTACCTCTACTGATTTGATTATACCGTGCAGCTCCCACACAACTTCCTACATCCCGGCCTACTACCCTACGTCGTCCATGCCTGGCGACGTTCACTCAAGTGGAAATGCCCATCGTCCGGACATCTCTCAACGAAAGCGCCCAAAGTATACGCGAAGCAAGCTGGGTTGTTTGACCTGTAGAGTGAAGAAGATCAAGGTAGCATCTCTTACAATCGTTGTCGAGTTCTCTATTGCTGACCGTGAAGTCTTGCTGCTAGTGTGATGAGACGAAACCAAGCTGCAACCGATGTGTCAGTGGCTCTCGAGAGGTATTGTGATGTCTCTCGGTATTTCTCTTCTCTCTCTGACATTACTTTCAGTGTACATGGCCTCAGGAGGTCCCACGAAAGAAGAGTACAGCAAAAAAGTCTCGTGCAGGTGGTGATGGTAGGCCTACGACCGCCAGCTCGTCCGGGGTGTCTGAGGCGTCGACGCCGCCCACCCGTGACAATACACCGCCATCCCGACGCGACCGCTACGAATATGGACTGCCATCGCTCCCTCCATCTAGGCGTCAAAGGTATGCAAACAGCCCTTCAGATATCATCCACGTCATTGACACACCTTTCGCATGTTGATAGCGACCCTTTCTTGTACGTGCCACCTCCTGTGTCAGCATCCCCTGGCTCCGCTCAACGATCGCAGTGAGTCTTTCAATTGTTATGATGTCTACGATTAGCTGATCACATGTTGTATGAATAGGAGTACGGGCGATATCTTTTTGAGTGCACAACATCAGCAATACCCCATGTCTGCCCAGTCTTCGAGTGGGCTCCCTGTCATTCCTGAGATGGGCTCCTCTTACCATACGTTGCCATCTGGTGATCATCGCCTCACCCCCACCTCATCATCGCCTTACATGCCTCCCCTCGGGTTGCCCTCCTCTGTCCCCAGAGGTCCTGCCTATCGCTCGGATGACGCGCATTCGATCGGCCACTGGCACTCACCGTCCAACACGTCTCACGTCCATCCTTCTCAAACTTATGTGAGTATGCTACCGAGCTCCCCGCGGATGATCGTTTTGACCTCATTTCACAGTACCCTGGCATGTCAGAACGACACTTGATGGAGCACATCGACGTTGACGATCGCGATATACCCCGCTATTCCTGATTCTGTATACTATGCTTTCACCTTGCTTTCTTTTCCTGCAATGACTTTCGCCACCATTATACCATCGAGCACTCCCGCTGGCGTGTTACTGCCTGTGTCGCACGTTCCGTCTCACCGTACCCTATTATTATTGCAGCCCTTCCCTGATAATCCCATTCTAATCTATTGATCCTATCATTTACGAACCAGCGGGCTTGTTCCCCGTCGTGCATACATGCTCGTGCCAGCCCGTTATTTTGCCTCGTGCTTGAAGATGACCAGTAAGTGATCGATGGAAGTTTGGAGGTTTCGTCGAACCCCAATTGACATTCGTTACCAGAAAACTGCATAACCCCCATGTCTGATAGGAGGCTTGATCCATTGTAGTGTGCGATAGTTCCTCTAGCTGAGAGTCTTGGTGTGCTTCCAAGTGCTTCCAAGTTCTCGCGATGCCTTGAAGGGCGCGCATGTCCCCACACTAACTCCCCACACCGAGGTGTGCTTCTTCGAGCTTCGGCCGTGGCAACCGGATGGTTGGAGTTGGAGAAAAGAAGAGCACCCCGAGAAATGCACGCCACTCGAAGACGTCGTTTTTCTGCTGAACTGTTACAGAGTCTACAGCTATCATCGACCTTGTCCGAAGTTTCCCATGTGATATTGGGCCGCCCGCATGCTTGCCATCCACAGGAACTCTGCGCTGCGAGCGCCTTGTGAGCCTTCTTTGGTCTACTCCGGATAGCTTCTAGAAGAAGGGACAATATACCTGAAATAAGGTGGATGCTTTGATTCTTCGGACCAAAGCCACTAGTGGTGTAGTGTATTTACGGGTCCCGGAACGGGCTAATGAGATTCTCCGGCTCCGTTTGCAATTCTGCACATCCGGGGTGAGTGACAGCAAGTGACCGCACCGCACACGGTCGGAAGGCGGTCGAGTCATCCTCCGACTCCCGAGGCTCAAGAGGCCATGTGGCCCTTTCCGCTCAACCTCAGGCAGATGAGAGAAGAACGTTGAATGCGGACAGAAGGCTATTTTGGAGCCGTCGTCAGTCTGAAGCAAGTCTGAAGTTCAGTTTTCTTTTGACATATAAGGGTAAGCCTGAGGTTGTCGTGCCATCTGATGACACACTGCAGTTCAGACTCGGAGATTCTTAGTTGCTAAGAGCGGTCACGGGCGCGAGGTATCCCTCCGTAGACCGTAGTACACCGTTGAACGTCATGACTGGCCATGGTAAACAGAGTGGGGCATGGAACCCGACCGCTCGCACGGCGACCGAAAGAAGTGCATAAGAAGTGCATCCAGAGTACATCAGCCGGACAGAAGTCGCTGGGGGCGTGTTTTAGTGAGTCGGAATTCGCATGACGCCGACACGGGAAAAACTCATTGTTTCCCATGAACTGTTTCTTCATATCCGGAAATCAGGACGTATGAAAACTCGAAGTATGACAAGACGAGAAAAAGCTCTGCTGGATCGTGAGTCCTGCGGGCCGTGTTAGCTCCCTCCATGTTTCCCCGAAACCCATTGCTGCAGACCTTGAGCGTACGGCTTCTGTACGTACGTCCGAAGGCGATCATTACGTGCATTTGCGACACGACCTGAATTCGATGCTAAAAGAAAAAATCATGCCGGCGGTTCTCTAGGATGTTCGTCATGTTCGTCATTGTCTCTATATTGTCCAGACTTCGAAGAAGCGGCATTTACCTGAAGGATCATGAAGGACGTGATGAGGGAGGGCGACACGATAAAGCACGATAAGCATACAGAAGGACTCAGGAGTCTACCATGTACCGGAGCGCAATAATGGGTTCTATGGCCCGCAGGGCCTGTGCACTCACCTAAAAGATACGGTACGACGACGGCACGCAGCGATATTATTCAATGTAAGCCGTCGGGAGCCAACAAGTAGAAAGGGAGTGACACGTAGTGTGTACACTTTTGGGTGGCATGTTCCTATGGCCGACAAGACCGTAGTCCGATTATATCGAAGCGGCCTCGTTTTGTCTTGACGACAAATATGGATCAAGATACATAGGATGAATGAACTCCTCTTGGTTGGAACGGCAAAGATCGAAAGTCTCCCTGGCCCCATCGCCCGATGGTCACACAGGTCCAGGCAATCACAGCTCATGGATACTCACCCTGGGGAGGCTCTATTCAAGGGTTGACATGAATTGTGACGTCTGCGTCAGAATTTACCCATCGCGAGAGAACTCACTTTATATGGTATGGAGGCAACATAGGAGGCAACTCTCATGCAAGAGATACAACATGCTTGGAGAGACTGGTTACTTTGAGGGATGGTAAGCATCAAGTAAGCAAAACTCGGAAGGGAAAACTCATACAAAAACAAAGCAGATGCATCGCCCTTCTTCCGTCTCCCCTCCATCTCTTCGCCCGACGCACCGGCCCATCTTCATGGTCAGCTTTATGCCACTCACAGGGTTGAAAAGATTTGTATGATCTTCTAGAAAGAGTTAGTGGACAAGCATTATAAAATGCAACCTCCAGGTCTGGGAGGGAGGTCAATTTTCGTCTGTATTGCTTCTTGGAATACGTTGACAAATGCTCCAACGCGGAGTTTTGGTCACGGACGAAGATTCACACCTTGCATCAAAGAACGAAGACAACGTACCCGGTCGTGTTATTTTCTCATATCTGTAGGCCGAATACAACAGCAAAGGCCAGGAATGGAGTACAGTATTCAGGTTGTCGGGCGGAAGGGGGAAGGTGCTTACGTGATGTGGCGTCGGGACAATAACGCGTCACTGGGGACCGCTTCCAGTCGATGTCAGACGCAGCAACGTTCTCCTTCCAGCACCACAACCATATCTGCACCTCTTCGACTTCTCTGTGACTTCTTTCTCTGCCATACATCCGGACTTCAACCGTAAACACAGCCGAGTGCAACATATTCGCCAAGTGAGCATTCTCTAGAGCCTCTCAATGCGGTGTCGCTAATGTTGGTTTGCGTACCGTCTTTAGCTCTTTCCTTATCCGCCCTATCCTGCAATAATCACCTTCGCAGCCCAATATTCAGACACTAAGCGCACCTAGCACTTCTCAATGGTGTCGGTTCAGAAAGAAACTTCTTCGATCGGCTCAACCAAGGCCGCGCTGCCATATGTCGCCACCGTTCGTTGTGACTACTCATTTCTTCTTGAACTCCTCGTTAAGTTGTGTCTCGTTTCTAGACTCCTAACTGCTGGTCAAGCGATACGCCTACGTATCGGTTTGGCGTGACTGAGGCTAAAGGACCCAGACGCACTATGGAGGACGCCCACTCGTATACCGTGGACTATGCGGGTATCCATGGACAAGGTTTCTTCGCAATATTCGACGGTCATGCTGGCAAGGAGGCTGCAGACTGGTGTGGCGAGAACTTTCACAAGGTATGTTCTTTCTCATCACTATTTATTCGCTATATACGAACCGTTCCCTCGCGTGTAGCGTCTCCTGCAAGCCATCCACGAGAATCCGGAAATGTCGATACCTGATGTCTACAACACGACTTTCCATGCTGTCGATCGTGTTCTGTCCAAAATCTCTGAAGACTCTGACGGCAAAATGCATTCGGGATGTACGGCCGTGACCGCATTCCTTCGAATAGAAGACACCGAAGGCCAACAATCGTTTGCTGATGCCCTCAGCCTCCCTTCCCCTCCTCTTTCCCCCGCCTCTTCAATGGACCAGGATGCCGACAAGGGCCAAGATGACGCGGATGATGTGAAGAAAAGTCCTTCGCCGAGCAAATTCAAACGGGCCATCCAGAAACTTAGTCACTCGAGTCCTGCCACGCCGATATCTCCTGAAGCCACTCCCCGCTCCCAGTCCCCAAACAACACCAGAGAAGGCGCCGCTTCTGGTGCTCCTCAACGACCACCTCCTGGGCAATCTCTTCGTAGAGTTCTCTACGTTGCCAACGCCGGCGACGCGCGCGGCGTGTTGTGTCGTGGTGGCAAGGCCCTGCGACTCACCTATGACCACAAAGGCACAGATAAACAAGAGGCGAAGCGGATTATGGACTCGGGTGGGTTTGTCATGAGCGGGAGAGTGAATGGTGTGCTGGCCGTTACACGTAGTCTTGGTGACTCGTCAATGAAGGACTTCGTCGTTGGAGCACCTTACACCACTGAGACGGAGTTGACCGAGGACGATGAGTTTTTGATCTTGGCCTGCGACGGTGTATGACCTTCACTTCTTCATCCCGGTCTTGCGTCTAATCCTGTGTGTTTTGTTTCGGTAGGTATGGGACGTGTTGGATGATCAGGCTGCCGCCAACCTTATTCGGACAGAGCAGAACCCCCAGGCAGCGACCGAGACACTTCTCAGGGAGGCTTTGCGACTCTATACGAACGACAACATCACGGTGATGGTCATCCGATTCAAGGACGTTCCCGCAGACGCAAAAGGCTCGAGTGTCCCCCTTACACCCACTTCCGAGATCGGCGACGCCATGAATGTTGATAAATGAGTATTGGAGTGGTGAACGGACTTGTGTGTAATTTAGTGGGTTTGCAGCCCGTCATCGATTCATCTTACGGCTGAGTTTTATCCCGCCTGGTCTATCGTGATGTTTGCAATTGGGGCTGTACACGAGATCATAAGGGCTTCGAAACTAACTGTACTTCATTTGATCATCCTCCGTACACGTTCTTCCATTGATACTAGCAAAGCATGTAATTGAAACTCCTGCACTGGCCCACTGTAACCTTTTTGCGGATATAGCATCTCGACGGATGCATATAGCTCGTGGATGTGTACAGACATGGGCTGGATACACAGTGCGCTTTCGGGTGGCGTGAACGCTCTGCTTCGATTGCCACTACATACGCCACAAAGGACGAAACCGTGGGCTAATACTTGGCTCGTCGATCCTACGTCACCATCGCGCTTGTTTCAGCACGGTGATCTCGACGACGTATGAAGTTGGCGCTAACTTGGCGCGATGGACGCCCGTCTTGGACACAAACCGTGCAACTGCAGCGTGCCCTCATCACAGTCCGGAGCGCCTCGTTCTTCACACTCGTCGTGGTAGCCAGAGTCCAACGGATTGGAAGCGAACATCCTCTCTACACGCTCCCTTGCATCCCATCTTTACTACTGCACACGCTCAGAGTCAGGTCTACTAGTCCAAGTCCGCTATTTTCACAGCTAGCCGCATTTACAACGCTAGTCGAACTCTACGCTTCCTTCTGCGATTCGAGATGTCCGAACAGCACGAGCAGTGGGGCGCACACTCTAAACTTGCACCGACAGCGTATCAGCCTGGCGTTAGTGAGCCCTACGTGCCACCCAGCGGTCCGCCTCCTCCTTCTGGTTATGGCCCTACCAAAGAGACCATGGATCCATACGAAGGAGATAGGTTCAAGCCAAGGAAGACGGTGAATGATCCACTGGTTCTACTTTTGTTCATCGCTCAGGTGAATGATGAAGTTCATTACTCCAATGGTGGACAAAAATGCTCACGGCCCTGGGCGCATCCTGCGCGATCATTCATAGTTCGCCGGGTTTGTCGTAGTATCTGCACTTGCTCTTTCAACTTGGATCTCCCAGGGTGGACTTGGCGGTGGTCTGGGGAGTGGCAACACGGGGACTTCCGTTACCTTGGACAGGTGGGTTCATTCTGTATACCATTCGCATAAATTGAGTCGCTGAAATACTGGAATTATAAAGACATACTGTGTATCTTCTCCTCTTCGTTGCGGCCGCAGGCTTGGTCTTGTCCACTTTCTACCTTATTCTTACACGACTATTCACGACGCTGATCATGCACATCACATTGATTCTCTCGATCATGTTAAACATGTGTGTTCATCGCTCTGTATTGTCCTCGAGGTCACACCTTGCTGAGATGACCGTGACTATGCAGCGGTATCTGTGCCTACTATTGGGTCACAAAATACTATTGTAGGTCTATTATTCGCATTTTATTCTCGATTTCTACCTAATATACTACTCTGGACAGCCGGCGCCATTATTTTCACCGTCATCGCCATCCTGTCAATACTGTCCTACTTCGGGTTCCGGAGTCGTATCCCTCTCGCATCGCTTTTGTTGCAGGTAATGCTGAAGGCCATCTTATTTAACTACGAACCCAATTTGGAACATCCTCCTGTCTCCGAATTAGGTTGTCATGGATGTTAGCAAGCATCATCCTGTGGTTTATGTCGTCGCATTTGTGGCTGTGCTTCTCCAAGCGGCTTGGAGCGTGTGCGTCTCTTCCGAATCATCCCTATGGGTTGTCTGGCTGATCATTGATCGTTCAGTTGGTACACCTTCACAATCATCGCAACGTCCGTGTTTTCAATATGTCCGAGGGACTTCACCGGAAGCTGACACTCAGTCTGCACACAGGTATGCGAAGTGGACTCCAGGTAATCCATGTAAGTGGCGCTTTTCCACTCTGCCACTATACAATACACTTTACTGACAATGCTCGTACCCAATGCCACGGTACAAAGCCTGCAGCCAAGGAACCTCTTGCTCCTCAAGCACCGTTGCAGGCCTCATCTTCTTCCTCACGTTCTCCTACATCTGGACGTCTATGACCATCGGAAACGTTGCACTTGCAACCCTCGCTGGAGGTCCTTTCGGTTGCTGGTACTATTTCGGACCCCGCGCATCCGAGGGAACGGGGGGAATGATGCCAAAGAATCCAACTTTGACGGCATTTGCGAGAGCGTCGACGCTTTCTTTGGGATCTATCGCCTTCGGATCGTTAATAGTGACGATATTGGAGGTGATGAGATTGATACTCCAGGCATTGAGGAATAACTTGTACGATTCGGATCACCGTGAGTGCTCTCCCTGGTCACCGCTTCCATTCTACCTTGCTTCCGCAATCACTGTTTACGGGGCCGCTGTGAGAACATCAAGGCTAACAAAATTTTGGCTTCTAGCGATCATGGCGGTTGTAGCATGCTGTGCGGACTGTTTTGTAGGGTGCATCGAGGGCATCGTGCAGTATTTCAACCGGTAAACATGACATGATACTGTATGTACGTACACGATTGAACTTTACTGACGAACTGGATTGGACAGATACGCTTATATCGAAATCGGTGGGTTCTCTCAGTTAGACTTCCATTCATTGTGCTTCTTAACATCCCTGCCATCAGCGTTATACGGAAAGCCTTACGTTCAAGCCGCGAGAGACACATGGTCCTTGTTAAAGGACAGAGGTATAACCCATTCTGTATTGATCATCCTCGAACGCCAACAAGAAGGTTTTTCTCAGGTGTCGATGCACTCGTCAATGACTCTCTCGTAGGAACCAGTAGGTCTTGTGATGTTTTATAATTAATTACGCGGAATATTGACACCTTTTTCGCCCAGCATTGACTTGGGGTGCATACGCCATCGGCATGCTATGCTCGCTCTTCGGCTACCTCTATCTGCGGTGTATGTTGTCCTCCGATGCTTCTAATTCTCAGGCATGGCTCAGATTTCTGCTCGAAAACAGACACGGATCCCTCGTACAACAGTGAAGGGCAATACACGGCACCGATCTTGCTCTACTCTTTCCTCATCGGCGCTCAGCTAGGTATGAACGAAGCTTCAACAACGTGACGGGCTCGACTGACGGTTTTGTGTGCCGGACAGAACTCACCTTGTCTTCTGCAATCCAAGCGGGCGTTTCCACTATGTAAGATTTTTGACACGTTATGTGTGCGCCCACACTGACCAAGTACTGCAGTTTCGTCGGTCTCGGCGAAGATCCCGGTGTGCTGGCGATACGTGCTCCAGCATTGTTCGGGGTACGAGTTTGTTGATCGCCTTACTGAACAGAAACATCTGACCGTGGTGTTATAGATGATTGCGGACAGGTACCCTCAGGTCGTTTCTGGCGTTCCACGCGTTTGAACTGAGTGGCTCTTCCGAATCGCTCGAGATAGAATCGCGACACGGCGGTACATACTACCTCACGCCCATGTTGCCGTAGATATTTTTAGGACTTTCTGTATCAGTCATATACAAGAATATGTAGTCAGTCGCCATGGACGTAGTGCAATCCTCAACTACCCTTCTGAACAGTGATGAGATGCAAGATGAACTTGCTCCATCGGTCTGCTCTCGGACCGGGAGTATGGCGAAGTTACTTATGACAGGACGGGAGATGCCGGGTGCTGCTCTGTACGTCATCGGGAGTCTGCTGCCGCGTCAACGGTCTCTACAACCTTTTCACCTCGTACCGATACTATCTTCCGACAGTCTTGACTTCTTGTGATCCAAGATGAGGAAGACATCGTATGCTATCACTCTTGTTGTCGTTGCCGTCACCCTCATCTTGGTATGTCGTCTTATTTCTTACGTTCAATCATCTCTTATACCCAACATTCATCCAGAGCATCGTCTCTACAAGGCGCAATGACTGGTCAGCATCAACTCTGCCTTTACTCTTACTGTCCGAGTCAATCCCCCTGACCATGTTTGAAAACACAGGATCGTCGTAAAGGGCACTGATATCTTCACTAGACGGGTCACTGTCCAGTACGGCCTCATGGAACGTTGCGAACGTCAAATCCTCGAACTTCCCGGTCCCTCTGACGGTGGTAAAATCGAATACACAGATTTCAGCTGCCGCCCTTTCCCCGCCAGTGTTACCGACCGCTGCGAGAAGAATAACCGCCACTTCTGCACCGCCTGGACCTCAGCGGCGTACGTCGCAGAGCTCGGTGTCGGGTTTGGCGCGTTGGCGGTGTTGAGTGTCATCTTCGGGGTCAGCACGCACTCCAGGAGAAGGAGGATTTGGAGGGTCACAGCGGGGCTGACGGCGTTGCACGGTATGTCTATATTCTTTTTCCTACTTCGGATGGAGATGCTGGTCGAGCTCGCTGCTGAGGGCTTTTGGCCATGCGCAGCTATCTTTACTATGATCACATTTGCTGTCGTCACCGATCAATATCGCACTTCTCGCTACGCTGGCTTCCTTTACGCTCACTACGGTTAGTTTGAGCTCCCAATCGTGTTGATACAAAGAACGGAGTTCTGATCTTGGCCACTCATAGGGCCGTCCTACTACGCGAACATTGTCGCGTGGGTAGCAGCGACATTGGCAACCTTTGGCGTAATCATCACGGGAATCTCCTCCGACAAGGGTCACCGCTGGGCTGCAGGAAATCGCTCCTATGCTCCCATTGAGGGCTGAATGCTTTCCACGCCCCGACCACGACGATCACCTTCGTCCTTATGCCCTTTAAAGACCATACCTGGTGTAGATTCCCTTTGCAGCTCCGTGTACTTTATCTGAAGTCCCCTCTCACTCTTACTCTGATACATATATACATTGTCCGTTACTTTTGCATGCCTTCGCCTCGTTCTATGTTGTTTGTCCTTCTGCTTCTCGCATATTGAAACTCTTCTTGTTAGGGTCCGCAAGCAACGGAATCTCTTGTACATTATTTGCACATACCTGCCTTTCGTACATGACGTTTTGTTCCGCTTTTATCTCACCAATCCAGTGGATTAGTGGACCGTTAGGGCCGGCAAGTTACAGCCTGTTATGTGTGTCCATGAAGATCGGCCAAGGCTGCAGAGATACCTCGGCCAGTCGATTAAATATCATCATACTCCCACTGCTCATACAACCTCAACGTTTCATTCCAATCCCTCTTTCGCCTCCTCCGAACGGAGAAATATTGTCTCTTGCCCCTTCCTTTCATCCTCCCCTTTGTCCGTCCCCTCCCCCCTTCCCCATCGCCATCGCCATCCACAAACACCGCCTCCGGATCCGCAGGTAATCCGAGCTCGTTCACCGCAAGATCCATAATTCTGACATACAGGTCCCTCCTGCGCTCCCGCAGTCTCGCGAGGGTAGACTTGCCGACCCAGAGGAGGCGGGAAAGCGTGGCGAAGGCGCGGAACGATGACACGGCGTCTTCGAACCAACGGAGGGTGATCCACATGAGGAGTGGGGTGGTGAAGAATGTGATGGGGGCGAGGGGCAGGGTAAGGAGGGTTGTGAGGAACCAGACGGCGAGGCCGGAGAGGAGGCCGTAGACGAGTTTATACCTGCGGAAGGGACGTGTAAGCAAGTGAGCAAGAGATTATAGAAAGGCGATACTCACTGGGCGACTTCATCCCAGACATCCCATGAGGGCCCCGTCTTCTTAAAATTGTGCACAGCGTAGTAAGTCGTGGCCCCAACAGGAGTCCATAATATGAGGCCCGGGATAGAGATCGACAATAAGAAGATGGCCCAGGTGAGGCGTATGATCATCCGGTAGAAGATGACAGGGCGAGGTAATGGTCGTCGAATGCGATCGTCTTTGATTCTGAGCCGGTAGAGGTCGGAGAGGTAGTTCTATTAAAGACAGCCCCTTAGCTCTGATTGAACCTCAAAAATAAAAGCATACATACTTTGAGATCCTCCTTCAACGTGGCCCAATCCTCCTCATCCTGTGCCTCATCCGCCGGAGACCTACTGCCACTCCCATTCGCCTCCTCTCCCTGCGTTTCGGAAATTCGCCCATTCTCATTTCCAGTTCCGTTCGCATCACCTGTGGCCCTCACGGGACTAGTAGACGTAGGTCTCGCTCCCTCCGCCTTGAATGCCTCCAAAAACGTCCTCACCACCCTCACGTAGTCCCCCAATCCCATACTGGTCCCTAACGGCGCATAAATTGGCGCCGCGAGTCTCGCCATGCGGATGAGCTCCCAGGACGGCGCGTCGAATGTGCCAGAGGCGATTTGAGCGTGAAGGTCCGAGGTAAGCGTGCGGATGTGTGTGTAGTCGACGGGCGAGAGGAGTTCAGGGCTGGTCTGAGAGTGCGGAGATCGAGGAGTGTGAAAAACGATGTCATTACGGGTAGTATTGGAAAGTCGAAGAAGAAGGGCAGAAGAAATATCATGGGAGGTCTTACCTTGGGGGCGAATTTGAGCGGAGGATGGAATGTCACGAGTACGTCGGATCGGAAATGTTGACGATTCCTGTTGGGCCGCACAATTACTATGGTCAAAAGCAAAAAGTAGCAGGGTCCCTTCTTACATGTAGGTTATAGAGCATGTCAAGACCGACATCTCAAACTCGGGATTGTCCCGGTTCCTGGAAAGAACGTCAGAAACGATTCGGGCCACTGATTTTATAAATAAATGAGCTACAAATACATATTGAGGCGAAGGGAGGATTAAAACAAGTCTCACCTCCGGTCTTCAAAGGCGCGATAGTAGGATGATATCTTGACGCCCCCTCGGGAAACATACACACCGCATCACCGTGCTCAAGCGCCTGTCACGCCACAAGACATGTCAAGTAAACAGGGACTGTGCGTAATAATAGGACAACGAAGAGCAGACCTCTATGAGCTTGGCCATGACTTCCGTATTGTCTGCATTTCCGTCTGCGAAGTCTTTGCGACGCTTGATAGGTATTGTGCCCGCGGATTCGATGAGCCAACTTGTGAAGGTTCGTTTGCCGAACTGGGTGGATTTGGCTGTGAGTCGAAGCATGTT
Source organism: Stereum hirsutum FP-91666 SS1 (assembly GCF_000264905.1). NCBI lineage: Eukaryota > Fungi > Basidiomycota > Agaricomycetes > Russulales > Stereaceae > Stereum > Stereum hirsutum. The sequence goes on from NW_006763160.1 coordinate 93,226, forward strand.
TCGCTTCTGTGTGGATTCATCGCGATGAAAAAATGAAGAGGAGTAGAAAAGTAGAGCGTGACCATGAGAAAGAGTATGGTATGACTTACCCTGGACGGGATGGCCGTCACGAGCAATCTACGGGGCGGATATGATTCAAAGGGCATGGTTACAAGGCAAGGATGGAACGTACAGAGCATCGGTCAGGGAGTTAGTGTGATTAGCACAGACCACGCTACATTCACCCGACGAATATTTGTTCAGTACGTGAGCACTACGAACAGGAACAAAGAGCGGACCATGGTTGGCCTGTGACAGGTATATTTTCAATTCCTTCGACAACTACAAAACGTCTCTTGAGTGAGTTTCATATAGCCTTTGAGGACCCTTCCACACCTATTGTTCCGTAAAATATCTTGAGCACAAACTTGAACAAGAGACTGTCCACGTTCGAAGTCAGTGTTGAGGTCGGACTGAGATGTGGTAGTGGATGGCTCAGACCGAATAAGATAATACGACCATGGTCGCGGAGATCCTTTGGGCATAGCTGCTTGGTAGTGACTGTGCGGATGGGGTTAAGACATTAAGATTGGGAGCAACGGCGAGAGATGCTGCCTGCGTTGTATGTTTTGCCTCGCAAACGCGCAGTGTGGCGCGAGCAGTGAGCACCTTGGCGGTAATGCGGCCTGAATCACGTGAGCAGAAATTTCTGCAGCTCGTGTTCGCCACGGACAATTTCCAGTACATCCTCAGCTTGTCTGCACACCACCGTCTGCTCTGTGCCAGCCCTCTTCGTTGTTGCGGGCCATGTCTGACGGCCTTGAAACTGCTTTGGCCAAAATCAGGCCGCATACTTCCTCCAATCTCGCCCACCAAAAGGCACCGGCCACACTCTTGCACGCTCTTGAGGCCACCTTCGACGAGCAAAAGTCTGAAAAGTCCCCAACGGCATATTTCGCCGCACTCCTCACTACTCTCGATGGAACTCTCCAGAATGAAAAGTCGTCAGGACCTGCTCTCGGCGACAGCGATCTCCTGCCCGCAGAACTTTACCTCCTAGCTCTTGTCGCACCCTTCGCTCCCCACCCTGTCATCCGGGCCAATGTCAACACCATTCTTTCTCTTACCGCCCCATTATTTCCCATCCTCAGCAAACATGCACCTCCTCTTCGATCACAACTTGGCTTATATGACGCCGTCCTCAAGGTCCTCGATCGCTCTCAGCTCGAGGTTCAAGCCGTCCGCCAGTCCTTCGCATCTATACTCCAACTCTGCCTCGATCCACGGCCCAAGGTCCGTAAAAGAGCAGCAGAAGTCATCAAGGAAGTTTTGGCATCCCCTCCAAGTCCACTCGCACTCCATCCGTACGCGGAGAGGGTTGCCGAATGGGTCAAGTCTATTTTGACAGACGTGAATGCGAATGCGCTACCAAAATCCAAGGCGCAGAGGACGGATGTAGAAAGTGGGGAGGTCGGCATACATCTGTTGGCCTTTTTGAGGCTTGTTCTGTTCAAGCTTCCTCCATCGGTACGGTTGCCTTACCTTTTCTGATATCCGTCCACGGTCCTAAACTCTGAATACAGTCACTCCCCTCTATCGTCCCTCTGCTGCTCTCACTGCCTCGTCTTGGGAATCCATTTCTCTCCCAAACAGCCTACTCCATCCTGTCAGAACTCCTGTCCGTTCCCGATGATGATTCAGAGGTTAACGTATCCGACGAAGTACCTGATATTCTCAAAGCCGTCCTATCCTCCCCTCCCCCTAAGACCGATGCAACCTTGGCTCCTGCATGGTTAGGGGTACTCGGCAATACCATGGTAGCTTTCAAAAGTGCTGACGCCGATGCCTCATCGGCGCAGCTAGGGAAAGCCTGGAAGGCTATGTGGCCCTTCCTTGAATCCAATGATCTATCCATTCGCAATGCCTCCGCCGAATCGCTGGGTCTCTTAGCTAAATGCTTCACGCCAGCCCTCATCACACCAGCCATAAGGGAATCGAACAAATCCGACGGTGGCGAACCCAAGACTCAGCTGAACAAGATCATATCCCAGACGGACAAGGCACTCGAATCGCTGGCATTTGCGCGCTCAATGCCTCAGCTGCTCTCCGTCATTTCCTCGCTGCTCTTAAACCTCCGGTATAGGGACTCTCCTGCGGCCTCCACGGCCGCAGAAATATTGCTTCTGCCGATCGTGAAGAAAATTGGGGACCTTCGTCTGCAAAAAGACTTTGAGCACAAGGAGTCGGTTGATGCGACCCTCGGCAGTGCGATGTCCGTAATGGGACCACAAGTGTTGTTGAGGGTCCTCCCCTTGAACTTAGAGCCTGCTGACCGGTACGTTTACAACGCCCAACATGTCGGCCCATTACTTGTCCATCACCTCTGTCATCATAATCACCAATTAGCCAGCCACACCTGCACAAGCTATGCTAACTTATCTCGTCTCGATCTAACTCGATGGCTCTAGTTCAGCAGGCCGCGAACCTCGGGCCTTCCTCCTTCCCCTCCTCACTCAACCCCATTCATCTCCTCTTTCCCACTTCGTGTCCTACTTCGTCCCTCTCACGGAACGGATGTTCGAACTCCATCAAAAGGCGGATGCGGAAGGACGACAGGCTGAAGCGAAAGTTTGGACGGTTCTCATCGCCCAGATTTGGGCTGGTCTGCCGAGCTATTGTTGGGCCCCTGTCGACCTCCGTAAGGTGATTATTTCTCTCCATCTGTTAATCTGCTCTCGCAGGCCCCCGCTCGCCACCTAATTCAATCTGGCTAGCGTTCATCTATTTCATATTCTCACACGTACCTTATTGACTAACCCGTCATCCCCATGTTTCATAGTCCCTGGATGCTGCCTTCTCTCAACTGCTCTCCGGGCTCCTCTACAACCAACCCGAGCTACGCCCGCCCATTCTCAGGGCCCTGAAACTCCTCATCGAGTCCAACAAGACCCTTGCCTCCTCGGATCAAGCCCTCATCGCGAAATCACCTGCGTTATCCCGCGTTGACGCTATCTCCACCGATGATGCCGCTCAAAACCTTGAATTTTTGCGTGGGCAGGCGGAGAGTTGGTTGGCCGTGTTGTTTAATGTGTTCGGGAGCGTGAACCGCGATGCACGGGGTATTGTTGGCGACGTGATCAGTTCTTGGGCAAGCATCGCTGGTGAACAGGTCAGTGCGACGATCATACGCCCTGAGATCTGACGTGGAGGCTGATTTTTGAACTGGTCGGTGTTTATTCAGGCAACCAGTCAAGCATTCCGCAAAGTCGTGAGCCTCTTCAAGACTAACGTCGCCAAGCCGCAACCAGCCCGAGGCCCCGATGGCGGCAGCGTGATCGCCATGACGCAGGACATCATGCTCCTGCTCCTACCTTACCTGTCCGCCACAGACAGCACGGCGCTGTTCGAGCTCTGTCTCACGCACGAAGTCATCACCAATCAGGACAACGGCGTTCAGAAGCGAGGATACAAGATTCTAGCTAAGTTGGTGGAAGGCGGCAAGCTCTCAACATTGGACGTGGACTCGGTCGTGAAGAAACTGGACGAATTATCGGACGGGTTGGCGCCTGCGGCGAAGAAGGTATGAACGTAGTGGTTTGCACCAGGTTTTAATCAATACTGATATTGTTTTCTCCCAACAGGACCGATTCCATCTCTACACGAACCTTCTGCCTACAATCCCATCCAATGGTCTACACATCATTCCGTCGCTCATTCCGGAAGCCGTTCTCGGGACGAAGGAGCCTTCTGAGAAGGCTCGTAGTGCCGCATTCGATTTGATCGTGGCAATGGCGAAGAAGATGAGCGATGGAGGTGTAGTGAACCGTAATATGGTGGACGGAATGGATGTGGAGGAGGGTGGCTCTGCGGAAGGTCAGCACTACGTACTTGAGGATGTCCTCATGAACTGACTAGTAAACCAGCTAAAGCGAGCGTTGAGGAATATTTGACGATGATCGCTGGTGGTCTCGCTGGAGCAACTCCTCACATGATCAGCGCAAGCATCACCGCTATTTCACGCGTTGTCTTCGAATTCAAAGGTAAATCGGTCGTTCTACCCCCGTACCGTTGTTGTTCGCAGTCTAATACGAGCTTTCATAACCACTAGACTCTATCACCCCTACCATGCACACCGAAATCTTCACGACCATCATGGTCTTCCTCACTTCGACTAACCGCGAGATCGTTAAATCGACACTCGGCTTCGTCAAGCTCTCCATACACACCCTCCCGCTTGATCTCATCCGCCCACACCTGCCACAACTCGTCCCTGCTCTGCTCGGTTGGTCACACGACCACAAGAACCATTTCAAAGAGAAAGTCAGACACATATTCGAGAGGATGCTCAGAAGGTTCAAGTGGGACGAGGTCTACGGGTGTGCAGAGGGAGAGGAGGCCGCCAAGATGTTGGTGAACATCAGAAAGAGGAAGGAGAGGGCGAAGAAGAAGCGAGCCGCTGCCGCTGAGGAAGAAGATGGCGACGAGGTTCGTTTCTTTCGCTTTCTTTTCTTTTGATCTCGATGCTGAACTACGAGCGATCTCATAGAAACCCACCGGAAGGCCAGCTACCGGAGACGCCTTCGAAGACGTGTTGTACGGCAGCGAAAGCGAGCTAGACGACAGCGACGAAGAAGGCGAAGCTCCCCAGCGGTCGGCGACCGCAGGAAAACAGCGTAAAGGTGGAGACTACGCAGCACGCCTGCGGGTCGACGATGATGAGCCGATGGATCTTCTCGCTGGCGCCGCATCACGCATCACAAGTAAATATTTCTGTTTTATTCGCCGTCCTCGCCTTCCATCTCCCTCAGGTTCTAGTAGTTATATTGATATCGCCCCGTTACGTGCTCAGATGCCCAATCAGCTCGGAGACGGAAACCAGGTCAAGACGCCGCGCGCTTCAAAACGGACGACGACACCGGAAAGATGATCATTGACGAAGACGCCGACTCTGATGACGACGCCGGTGGCGCTCGTGCTCAGGAGGACGTCGAGGGCACAGCCTATCGGGAGGCCATCACCTCTGCCGACGGTTTCACGAGAGGCCCGAACGGGCGAATCAAGTTCAACAAGGACACCAAGAAGAGGCGGAGAGAGAACAGGGACGAGGGAGACGGTGACGTGGAGATGGGTGATGCGGATGGTAAAGCTGTGGCCCGACCAGGTAAGAAGAGGACGGAGGAGAAGTTAGGGAGAGAGTTCAAGGCGAAGGTGAGCCTCCTGAATGCTCGGTCGATACTGTCGATACGCCTGATGCTAACGATTTCTCTGTCTTTCCAGAAAGCTGGAGGAGACGTTAAAAAGGGAGGCGTGGATCCTTATGCATATCTTCCGCTGTCGCAAGCAGCCAAAAAGGGAGCCAAACACAGCCGCCTTGGCGTCGCTGGCAAACGATAATCCGCGTGTTGTACACGCCCATTGTAGCACATCCTGCTTGACATTCCCTAGATTTACATCATCGTATACATCACAGTCTGTACACCCGGCTTGTACTTCTCTCACTATTGTGACACAATCCTCTCGCCGTATTCAGCCATACAATGTTTGATCCTGTGGCGTCCCGAACAGACCCTGCTGCCAGCTGAGAGGCTGCTTCCATTCCCGTGTGTCTAGCGACAACACTTTGGAAATTGCAGTAGCCATCAAGAAGGCATCCGACCTGTTATCGCCCTCTGTCACGAACTGGAGGATTGAAGCTGTCGGAATATCCCACGCCGCCGGAAGCGAGGAGAGGATGCGTCGGGTCAGTCCTCCTGCTGGGATGAAGGGTATGGTGCTCTCGAGGTGTGCGGGGGCAAGCGGGTTTTGTGAGACTGGAGAGGTATAGGCTGGGATTGGTAGGGTGGATATGGTAGAGAGTGGCGTATCTTTCCAGGCAGGTGAGTTGGGTGGAACGATATGGTATGTCGGCGTTCTGTGGTTGGTAACGGGTGTGAGTTTGTACGATCTTGGGGAGTCACAAGAAAAGTGGAACGTACATCATTTGTGCATCCGTTCGGTTGGAGAGGTCGACTCCAGAGAGGAACAGGATGGCAGAAAACTGTGAATCAGTGATGAACGCTAGCAACTTCGCAATGAAGTCCTCCTTCCGATCCTGTGTATGAGTATCAGTTAGATTACGCTGAGCGAGTATAGTTAGTGACGCGCCTTGAGCACAGGTGATCTCTGTTGTATCACCACGACATTGAACCCTTCGAACCCTTCGTGCCCATAGACTGACCATAGAAAGAATCGATTGGTGAAGGGTCGAGTTGGCAAAAAGAATCTGTACATACGCTCAAGAGGAGTAGTGATCCCTTCTAGTCCATCTTCTCTCCCGCCAACGGCAGGTACAAGGTCTCTGGAATCGAATCGGCCTATGCACTCAAGCTCGAGCGAAGTTATGAGAAGACTCGAAGCGAGCTGGGAGATATTTCCTATGGATACGATGGGCTGCCCTTGGGGTTCAGATTAGCCTCTGCAATGACGAGAACCAGGACATACGCACGACAACCAAAATATTTCCCGCCAATGGTCTGGATGGCTCTCTGGGAAAGTAGAAGGCTGAAGTCGACATGTTTGAGACGCAAGAGTGGTTTGTGGGTAGTCTCGTAACCAGTACCGTCGTATCGAATTCCGGTTTATAGTACCAAGCGAGTAGGCACAAACCGTCGAAATTATAGTACCAAGCGAGTAGGCACAAACCGTCGAAAGACGGTCTGGTACAGCGGGGTTTGAATCTCCTTGTTGCGCGACTTGCCTTCTCTTGCCTTATGGCTTACCGGTCCGCCCCCGCCACTTTGTAGTTCCTCCGTTCCGTCGTGTGGCGCGGCCGTGGCGATCTCCCCTCCTCGTCATCCATCCACGAAGATGGTGTCGAACTGGTCTTATAAGCTTAACACTACCGATTAGAATAGGTCTAAGATGCAGTCTGTATACGATCTACTCGATTCGCAGCTCTCTAACCAAGCCGAACTAAGTACTTATGGGGCCTCACTTGGATGGCCCTTTGAAACTGTATCTCTCGTCTGTCGAACTTTCGGTTGCTCTTCGTGCATGTCTTTTGCTCTTCCATCACCATCACCGATGTTTTGAAAGACCCTAGACTTATGCAACTCTAGAGCGCTCTTACTGTTGTGACTCCTCGCAAAGATTCACTTGCTGATTCCACCACTGGCTGTGGGAAAACAATCGCCATGGTTCTTGTATCACTGTAAAATCCGGTGTTTGACGGTGGCCCTGATGGTGCAGCGGAGTGAGATTTCCCGGGAGTGTACCCTGAGAAGCCGAGAGCCGTAGCATTCATTGCTGAAGACATGGAAACAGCGCCTGAGGTGGGGTTGTCAAAGTCCAGAACAGTGCCGTTATACTGGCATTTCGACCTTTTTTTGGGTCTAGAGTATTTGAAGATGTCGGAAAAGCCATATCAAGACTCGGTATATGGTATAAGAGGTATTATTGAGGCTGAAGCTGGGTATGTGAAGGTCTATGTACACGCGCCACACGACGGAACGGAGGAACTACAAAGTGGCGGGGGCGGAAAGCGGGCGGACCGGTAAGCCATAAGGCAAGTCGCGCAACAAGGAGATTCAAACCCCGCTGTACCAGACCGTCTATTGACGGTTTCTGCTCACTTGCTTAGCTCTATAAACCGGAATTCGATAGGCGATACTTACTGGTGACGAGACTAGTTTGTGGGGTGACGTAAGTGGCGGACGTAAATCATCGTTCCTTCTCATGCGTGGCCCAGAACTCGGCGGACGTCCTCCATTCCATCACTCGTCTTCTCGCCTTCTCACCCTGAGAAGAAACACTCTTGTCTGGGATGCCTGCCCACACAGCTATCTTCACTGCAGCGAAGCCTGTCTTTGCACGCCCACTCGACTCGCCGCGTTCAGCAGCTTTATCATGATGGAGCTCCCTTCTGCCACAAGACTCAGAGTCGCCATCGCCATTGACCATTTTTTTCGGATGTTTTGATCCCTCATTTTCGCCCATGCATGAATGGGCAAAACAACAACCGGTGCGGGGAACAGGGAGCGCGTGTAAAGCACGGCAGATTGGATTTTCCCGCAACATTGAGGGCGGATAAAGACATGTGAATGAGACTGAGCGTGAGTGGGAAATCAAACAGTGTGCAAGCATGAGGCGGGCAGAGAGGCGCAAGGGCATAAGATCAACGGGGGACAGAGAACACCTCCTACAATCCATCCACTCGAGAGTGAGACAGCAGCAAGGGTAAATCGGATGCTCGAAACGAAGATGACAAAAGTACATATATCCATGAGAGAACAAGAGGCTCAGTGCGTTAACGGCCCACAGTAACGTGCAAGAGAATAACACACAATTCAGCCTGAAACATCGAGTGGCGTGAGCATGTAAGTAGCGGCAGAACATCACTTTGAGGGTTCGACATAGATATCCAGCCCTAATCGACAAGTACGATGGGTGCGCCGAAGTAGAAAGAGCTCATGATGAAACCTGGGATATTCGTCCGTCGGAGTGAGTTATTGTTTAGGGAGACGTCATTGCTGCGAAATTGGAAGAGGATGTTGGACACAGCACGGCACGGCGCAGGGAAGGGATATCGATGGCCTTCAGAAATGACTTGGATGGGAGGGCAGGGCGGAAGCGACTGCTACGGAACTGCTGAGCGTGAGACGAAAAAGCCCATGCACCGGCCTAATTGAATTCGATCTTTGACGTGCAAGCCTGAACGCCAGCGGGAGAGTCAATTGAAAATTGCGCCAACATGACAGGTCAGGTATTCATGTCAGTTCGAATGGAATACAACGACCATGTATCATATTACATACCCAGTTAAGATGCTTGCTGTTGCACTCAGCTTCACGCTGTCAGAGCACTGATTCATCCTGCCGAGAAATAAGCAGCATGTTGCAATGTTGCAGTTTGACTTCGAAAGTGACTGCATCACTTACGCTTTCTGTCTCGGATGTGAGATCTATGACCTCTCTATCACGGTCTTTGGGAGGAGTGCGGAGCTTCGCCTTACGCCTAGAAATGTGAAAACAGGAACCTGTCACCCTCGCGAACCGACAGTTGACATTAGTCATGTCAAAGAGCTACCTCGAATCCTGTGCCTTTATGACCGCTATGAAAACCCGACGTTAGCAGGACACACATAACACAGCTGCCCGAGGTAGACTTACGGAAGAAGTCCTTGATGAGGTAGGGGAGTCTGGCTTTGGAATGCATCTTGAGGGGCGCCAATGTCACGGGGTGCAGGTCTCCCTTTGCGACCAAGGTGATCTCTGGTCCAAACAATTTCCTGTCGAGACAACCTCAGCACATGCACAGGCAAAAGAACACACAGCGGCATTTGACATACCTTCCTATAGCAACGCGCTCCTCCGCTGTCCAATGCTCTCCTTCAACGGGTGGTGTCAAGCATACCATCTCCTCTTGCTCTACATCCCACACGCAATGGTGTGCATATATCAGTCTGACCGTAGCGGCCAACCGCATGTACGACTCTCCCTCTGCTCTGTCCGATATGAGTATCTCCACTGCAGAAGCAAATGAGCAGCCCTGCAATGCTTTCAAAGCTGTCTTCCATCCCACCCCCGGAATTTTTGTGCCATAATCGCACCCGGCAAGCATCCAGGTATCAACAAAACTGACGTTGGCACCATCCAAGGTGAACTGGTTAGTTGCAGAGACGAAATCTTGCCGCATGTACCGGTTGACTCTCGTGTCACGGGCTGACCACAGCCGATATACAGTTGATGCACCGTATGCAAAGACGTCTCCGTCTTCAGTGATCAACCCATCGACTATATCGTGGAGTTCCAGCCACACTAGTTGTGCGTCTGCCTCATAGGCAGACACCACCAGCGAGACATCGATCTTCTTCAGCCTCTGCCAACCATCGGCATGAGCCCGAGTTCCGACTCGCCTGATAAATCTTGAATACATACCTCGATCACCTCCTTTGTGAACTCTGACGTGACACACAGCACCGCTCTGTAGTCGCTGTGGGATATCTTACATCCTTCCGCGATCTTGTCCTTCAAAGACTCCGTGGCCCTCTCCAGGTTGTCCTTCCTGCGTAAATGTGTCGGGGCTTTTGCGGGTAGCGGGCGTCCATCAAAGACAGCATAAGGCGTTATCCCACATGCCAACATAGAACCGATTGTCTGCATCACAAACTCGGTTGGCCTGTGAGCATGGCCCGTGAGATTCAGATACAGGTGGATAGTAGGATTAGTAGGATGTCACGTACTTTGGAGTGTACCGATTGTTAGCCATGTTTTCTGAATCCGTGCTCAAGGCTCTATGCATCAGGACCGACATATCGATGGCCAGTCTTTTCCCCCGCAGACTTGATATCTGGACCGAGTGCGCTGTGTGCTGCACGGCGCACCAAAAGCCTTCGACACCCATTGAACCTGTTTGGACTGATGCCACAAGACTTAAGACAGACATAGATGAAGCGCAAGGACGGCCATAGTACCTCGAGACGGAAACTCAGTGATTAAAAAATCCAAGCAGCGAGGCGGTTCCCGAGAGTAATAAGACCAGATACTTGGGATTACACCAGTACGAGCGTAGCACAAGTGAGGAGGCGGTTACCGAGAGTAATAAGACCAGATACTTGGGATTACACCAGTACGAGCGTGAAGTGAGTCGCAGATGGGCCCATGACGATGGTTCGGGAAATGCCGGGATTACAGGCTCCATTCGAATTTCAACGCCTCACTCCCCCGCTCTGAACTTACTTGTGCCACATTGTTGCATCACAGCGACACACGCCCGCTTATTCAGCTCACACTGATTGTGTTGGACAATCCAGGCAAACATCTCTGTGTTCTTTCTATCACGTTCGCTCCAGGAGCACTTCTGCAGATGGCGTTCCGCACACCAGAAGAATGGCTGGATCAGTTTGCTCGCGTATCCGAAGGACGTTTCCTGACTATCGGCTTAGACAGTTTGTCAGATCAACACAAGCAAGAAGCAATGAACTTAGCATGTGACCTTGTGCGTGTGTTCGCACCCGATGTGCAATGGTCAATCGCCGAGGATGGGCTCCCTGAGGTTGAAATGGATGTCGTCGCATCGGATCAGGACGAAGAGAATGAAGAGGAGGATGAGGATGTCCCGCATTTAACCCAAGTATGTGTGGTTAATGGACCCATGGCACGACGTGACTGACTATGTTTCACAGGAGGAGGACGACAAGGTGTGTATCAATATTGAGACATGGGCTCTGGATATACCGTCTCATCACATATCCAGCTCCTTACAGATGCGGGGGAATTGGCCCGGAGGCTGAATCTTTGGCAGAGGCCTCTGACCCCTCACGACTTCATCCACGTACTCATGGCAGAGCAATCCCCCCGAAAGACAGACAGGATTGCAGAAGGTGTAGGTCTGGCAATGCGTGGCGTCCAGTGGGCGTCCTGTGCGGAATGGGTATGTATTCACATTCTGATCAACCAGAGTGATTCTCATTGAACGTAATATAGGAGGATGCTCTCCATGATCTGAAGCACGACATGACACCTACACAGCTGAGTCGGGACACTACCCGCTGTGACTTGCTCGAATCTGTATCCTCAAGGTTGCATATGAGGAACAAAGTATGTTCCTCAAGTGAGCTAGTTATAAGCATAGCTGACGAATGCCTATGATTAGATCATGGCTGCACACGAGGGGAACCATGGCGCGGGAAGGGTGGTTCAGCAGATTGTGCACCGTGTTGAGAGTGTCAAATTTGCAGTGGACTGGCAACAACTGTCGAAGCGCGATAAAGGTGTCTGGTTCAAGGACCACTTTCGCTTGCACTCCCACCACAGGCACCTGTTCTCCCACCTTGATGAAGACGATCAAGAGGTGATTGCTCAAACTATCAAGACTCATCGCATAGACTACAAGAAATGGAAACGTTCGCTGGAGAGCATCACGACCGCACGAAACCGCTTACTAGAGCTCATTCGCCATGTAAGCACTAGCCTCTGATCTCCTTCTTACTTGATCCTTGACCGATGACTCGCAGTATGGTGCAGTCTCCCTCTTAGTCCCTTCCTGGGATGAGGATATCTTGAAGCGCTCCAGATATGCACGAGACCATCAGGTTATCATTGCTTTGATCGACCGCATTATCCCTCCACAACATGATCCCACAGACGTGCATGGCGAGGGAGCTCATCCCTTAGCCATCCACCAACCTTCGATGCGCCACGCTGTCTGGAATATTGCAAACAGTTTGGGTGATGAGGATATGGCTGAGTATGTACAAGGATTTCTTGCATTTCTGAACGCACATGTGGAACCCGCCCAGAGCACCAGCATTAGCCTCGACGAGTGGCGAGTCTTTGTTGATCGCCACAGATGATCACTTCACATTGTAGAACAGGGGTTGATAGCACAATAGTAATGAGTACATCATTGATGATAATGCCAAGGCACGTCGTACCAATAGGAACGAAAACTACATCACATTCATTGTGACTCAAGGATGTGTTCGCGCTCGCGCTCTTGCACGTACATCCCCTGAATGGGCAGGTAAACGTTGATGATTAATACAACATGTATAGTGACATGGGCAGAAGATACCTGCCTGGGATGAGTTCTCGCTGCTTCCAGAGGGACTTGGTTGAGGGCTGGACACACCACACTCGGCAGGCATGCGGGCACCTATGGGTGGGAGCAAGAACTGGCTCAACGTGGGGGGTCGAGGGGCTGGTCTGAATGGGGGCATGCTAGTCGTATGCTTGATGATTCTGCTACATCCATTACCAATGAGATATTAGAGAGTCATACTCAATGTAACAACAGAAAGTACAGACAATGAACAAGTATTGGAGGCACAGCACTGTGACAGAGCGACCCGGGAGGAAACGTGTTTAATAAGAGCGGAGATTGAATGTGAAGTCGGACTTGCCAAAAAAACTCAAGTCCAATACGACGGTTTTCCTTAGACTTTGATCATTTAGTCTTGTTCAGAGTGAAGTCTTGCACAGGAAGATCAGGAAGAACTACGTACGATGACGTTGTCCAGTTGGGTTGTCGCTTGGTTTTGTTTTGATTCGAATGGCGGACGGGGTTCGGGCATGTCCGCGTTCGTGGACTGCTATTTCATCGATCATCCTTTGCATTCCCCATCGACCGTCGAACCCACACTTCCATTTTCCTCGAATGCCGATCATAGGCGAGAATGAGTCGTTCTATGTCCCCGCTGGCAGTGAGTACACATCTTTCTCTCCCTCGCTTCGTTCTATCGCTCATTTCTTATCCTCAGCGGATTACAGTGTACTCGAGCGTATCGCCAGTGTCCTCCTGCGCCATCTCCGCCGCACCATAACCGCTACCAGTCCGGGTGCGGTCGGTAAGTACGCTCAGCTTATGTAGCGTAGCGCCTACTGACGAACATCGTGTCATGGCAGATATCAACCGGTTCGGCTCCTGGCACATCGACGCGACAGACAGCATGCCCTGGCACATTGACTTCATAGACGACATGCGCGGGCCATTGTCCTTCACCCACAATCACGCCTCCGATGGAGAGGAGACTGCGTGGGATGACATCCTCGGGCCTTTGTGGGATGGCCTCGACTGAGTCTTTCTGGTTGTAATCATCGGGCCTTTGTGGGACGGCCTGGATTGAGTGTTCCTTCTTGTAATCAAAAGTTTTTTCTTGTGAATCTATGCGGCTGTCATCGTAGGGAGAGCCCCGCAACAAATACATTCGCGCTACCGTACAATTCATCGTACATGCTTCAAATGAGTCTCAATGCCCATAACTGAATGCCCACGTCCACTCCCCGGCCTCGTCAAGTTGTATAAGCGACGCGTCAAATTTTACCTTGGCGCCATGAGATAGGGGTGCGCTGTAATACGATGTGAATATCCACCGCTACAGAGAATGAAAGGGTACGACTGACTGAACCACACCGTAAGTTTGTGGCGCATAGCCAGCCCTCTCCAGCTCACTGCCGTTCACCTCCCTAGCGTGGAAACGACGGGTGGCTGGGTCCCAGGAATCTGTTATGACACCCCGTCTGGTAGACTCCCCCCTCCTCAATTCTACTGCACAGTGCCCGTTGAATAGTCTATCCCAACGTAAGCTAAGAAAAAATCCGAAAGATGTGATGTCACGTACAGCTGGGCAAACGTCTGCCTCCACCCGAACGCATCCATCGGCAGAGAAGCGGTCCTCGTCATGAACGATTTGAAGATCGGATGACACAGGAGCGAGAAGGAGATGGTATCGACACAGTCGAGCATGACGATGACCATCGCCAACGGTTCCTCTTCGCCCTTGCTGCGTGCATCGGCCACCCATTCGGCTTGAGCACTTACACGTCGCTTACAATAATCGTCGAGGTCCACAGGCAGGTACCTCTCCCGCTTCAGCGCCTCGATACTGACGGGGTGGATCGACTGCAGGAGATACCACTAGAGCATATGAGTCGAATGTCCCAGAATGAGCAAAACGGAAAAAAAAAACCTGTGAACGTGGGAGGTGCCTCTGGTAGGCATTAGACACGACGTGAATGCCGATGAGAGTCTTATCCCAGTCATAACTCTCTATCCGAGAGGGATCTCCATGGCATAACTCACGGACGGCGTGTGAGCATGCAATACCGAGACTGTCGTTATGTTCCACCCGCCAATGCCCCCATTGCCTACGCTCGAGAGCGGCTGCAGGAGAATGATCGGCTTGCATCATCTGCTTGCAGATTCCCCTGAACAAACCACGAAATAAAACAAGGCAGCCCGTTTGAAACACAAACATTGACATACTTGTGCGACTTCCAGGCGGCGCTCTGGCATTGGGCTGAGCAGAACGGCGTGGTGTGGCAGCCAGAGCAGCGGGGGAAGCTATTCCCTGGAGGCGGATAGCCTTCGCAACCCTCACAGGGAGGATACACGGTGCGATGGACTGGGGGCATGGTGAGCGAGACCTCGACGGGCGAGACACACCATCTGGCGGCATATATGTAGACTCAGAATATAGCATTCAGAAACGTACTTACCAGCTGATGGACGGCGCCGACGGTGGTGATACCTCCTCCACAAAGAGGTCCGCGCTCTCCAAACAGAACGCAGCGTGTCGGCCAGTCAGCAGCATGTGCGGACACTCTCATCCCCAGAACTCACAAAAAGCGGTCAGCAGGTCAGCATGTACAGACGATTTATCACCCAGGTTCCCAGACAATGACCTTTACAGACATTCGTCCTGTTCCTTTGGACAAGGCGCCCTACACGAGCATCGTCTGCGCCCCCACGCGGCTGTGGCGTTGTGCAACCAAGACAAGCACAAGACGAGATGAGATAGATTCAAATATATATACACATGCACAGAAGGAGACGGCATCGGGGTAGTCGTAGTGGGAACACAAGAGGCACCAAGCGGGCCCGCTTGACGAACGAACATGCACGATTGCCACCGCGAGATCCGATCGCACGTACAGCCTTCCTCCTCCTCCTCATCTACTGAACCCTCACCTCCATCTCTCCCGCTCGGCGAAGAAATTGACAGAGTTGGAACAAACGCACCCAGATAGTCAAACACCAGCACCCCACCCCTCCTCGTGTCCGCCTCCGCACTGTCGATCCACACGCTCCGCACAACGAAGACAGCATTGTGTCAGGAGCTCAAAGGATATGTTGTTCGAGGAGAGTCTTGGGAAAGGGCGCTCAGAGACAGGCGATTTCGGTGGAGGCGTGGTTGTGGGCATTGACGAGGTCAGGAATCAGCGAGGGTGAGGGAGGAGGAGGATGTTCAAGGCGAGGGACGAGTAGTTTGAGTATGACGAGGGAGGAGTTTGATGTTGAGCGCAGACCCGTCCTCATCGATCGCACCACGCACATCCATGTGTTCCAGGTGGAACACTCGAGCAGTCAGCGTCATGGGAAACAGACGCAAATGGAAACAACGCACCGAGTGTGCTCAATAACGTGCTACGGGACTATCAGAAGCACCTCGAAATACAAATTCAGCTGGTAAGTTGAACATGCTCACCGTTCACCAAACAGCTCGTCAACAACGCACACGATGCACTCGACAGTAAGCCCGGCAATGCATTGACAAACAATCGGAGCGTAGCTCCGGAGAATCTGGTAAATACACAAGAAATTGAAGGCTGGGGATTACAATAGCAACTGCTCAGTCGATGTCCAAGGCGCTCCATTGGAGCTCTACATCGGACTCGTATCCCTCGTCCAGTTGACGGATTGGCACCGGGGAGGGGTACGGCTGGTAATCGTGGGCAAGGAGGCTGAAGGACGCCGGCCCGCGCGGGTCGTCCATCATGTCGACGTGCCAGGATTTGAACTGGTTGGTATCTGCCGTGGAACGATCTCCGTCAGTAGGCTCTATGCTACATGACTAACTGTACTTACCGACCGGAGCCGGGCTTGCAGTGGGGGTGTGATCGATAGTCCGGCGGAGATGGCGCCGCAGGAGACAGACGATATGCTCCACAAGCATATAATCTGCTGAGGTTGAAGTAAGCGAAAGAGTAAAGCAAGAAAGAGAAACATAAGTGCTCACCGCCGACTGGGACACAGAGAGAATCATTGATCCATATCAACAGATGACGGTGAACGGGGATGGTCGCGACAGAGACAATATCGTCTACACAAGAGATATAGTGGAGATCATGAACAACAAAGAAGTCAGACTCACCGGAGGCAGACATGGCGGGCTAGGAGTTCGATAGGGTGGAAGGAAGAGGTGAGGCCACGCGTCGAGCCAGGGAGTGGCCAGGGCGGCGGGCCGTGACCTTACGGATCCTCCGGATTTCCCGCCTGTAACTCTAAATTTGGAGAAGAAACAGCAACTGGTTCACGCAGTGATCAGTATGAGGACGTGTTGTACGTGCTTGAGCTGCGGAGGCTCCTTCAATATTGATGTACTTTCACATACTTTGAACTCTTTTTACGTGCTTGATTTCAAGATCTTATCTGGGCTACTACTGGTGTACATGTGCGCTACCATATGCGCATGTCGTCGCATGTACATGCCCTTGTCATCGTCAATGCAAACATGTTAGAGTATCGTACTCCCCCACCACCTTCGTGAACGCAATCTGCGCCCTCGCCTCTCGCCTCTACTCCGTCGAGATCCTAATCGTCAAAGACCCTATACTCCTAGTACTCGCAGTGCTCAACGTCACCCAATGTCCGTGAGCCTCAGGTCCCGAGACGGCATCATCATCGCGTCTCCCTCCGTCAAACCGTAGAAAGCGGTATCTAGCATCACATGTTGATGGCTCTTCGCACTCATGTTGGAATAATGTGGCGACTTTCTTGCAAAGGCAAGTTGAGAGGTCGTGACAACATGACTCGTCAACTCGAAGCCAGGAATGGCGGGCTTCGTCCAGCGTACAAGGCTACCCTGACCTCTCACAATCGAAGCCGCGATGAACGACGACAAGTATTTGAGCATACTAATATCGTAGCATGAACAACAATTACATTGGTCATAGGCGTTATATTGGTACATGGTGTAAGTCAAGTTTGAATGACCTCCCGTAACATCCTCCGGTGAGAGCTCATATCCCGAGTGTCATTGGGGATTCTCATCCGCGGTTCAACACCCGGATGATTGACATGAGGTCCAGTCTTCAAATGAATCATTACCAAGATGGCAAAAACACCACAATCATCATTGTTGCTTTGCTGCGACATCTGTAAAGAGGCATCATAAGACATAATTGACAAAAGTAGAAGAACTAAAGAGTCACTCACTGATCCGCGTGGGTTCAGTTCCCATTCATCCCACTTCACTTCACCAGCTTCGCACAGAACCATGAGTCTCGAGACCCAGATCTTGAGAGCCTGTGCAAAATGCATGAGAAGAATTTATGTGAGTTGATGGCAAAGCAAACCTCAAGCTCTTCAGAATGTATCCCGCTGTGGCGTCCACTATCATACATCACAATCCTCTGGCCCTCAAAATCTACCAGGCCGACCATCCAATGATTGCCATCAACATGGATTGGGATGATGGTGCGCTTCCAATTATCCGTCATAGTTCGAGCGTATTTCTGCGACAGCATCAATGATGAGCATTCTCGTATACAAAGTGCTGTGTAGAAAGTACGTACCTTCAATACACCCATGCGCCACAAATCTGCCCAAGCTCGGTCCGTTTGGCTGTGAATAGCTGCTCTCAGCTGGCCATAAAAGAAGCTCGTCATGAAGAAGACAGAGTGGTCCTCCTTCCGTAGGTGCTGTGCAAAGTAGTTGACAAGCTCGTCGTTGATGTGGCGGCAGTCTTCGAGGCGCTCAATGTCTCTAGTGTGGAGCTGGAAGGGCTTGGACGTGGAGAACAATGAGGTATCCTAGAATGGACTTATCAGAAATCAGCAACATGAAAACGTCAGAGGAATATGTACCTTGAATTCTGCGATGATAGCATCAATCCGCCCAAGGTCCCCTCGTAAAGGGAAAGAAAATTCCTGTGCCGATCGGCTACCACTGGGGCGTGTCCAACTCTGTGCAAATTGTTCCTCAGCTTGCTCAATCCACTTCAATAACTCTGGGATCCGATTGATCCAGCGGATATTCTTGCACAGAAGATGTTCAGTGGACAATGGACCATTGTGCATGATCTCCAGCTCGGCTTTTGACGCAAAGAAGTCGATGTGGTCCTGCACAATTGTCAGTGCCGCTCGAACACATTGCAGGTTCTGCAAGCGGAAGCCCAACTGCACAAGGCCTTTGAATGCTCCCAGTTCTGGGTGGTCCCAGATCCATATCGCAATCTCATCAATGGTAGGAGGCTCGCAGATCCCCAAAATGGAAAGATTCATCGCCATCTGGAACTTGGTTAGGCCTGACTTCAGCCCAGGGATACCCAGGGACTCGATGAAGCGTATGGCCATGAGCCATGTCCGGAATAAAAGCGCAAGAAATTCCTCCCAAAGATCCGCGAGGGCAGGAGAGAAGAGTGGCGCAACTTTCTCCATCAATGAGAATTTGGAAGGGTCAAAGAAGGGAGATGCATAATCGAGTGGGTCGAAAGTACGGTCCTTTGCAGACTTGGTGGGGAGTAGTTTAAGGAGGTTGCTCGCAGAGCCATAGATGGTGCAGTTCGAAATCTGGAGCATTCCCTGCTGTCTGAGCTTTGGCGGAGGAGACTCATCGTCGGGGCTGATAGTGTCGGTATCGGCGAGATTGCACCGGGCCAATACTTGCTGATTATGCAGCAGAGCTGAACCGAAGTTGGTGAGAGCATCCGGGAGCGTGGCTGCGAAATATGTGTCAGGCTCGCCTGGACCTTGCGGATCAGTGCGTGCAAGGAAGAATTTCGTCATGCCATTTTGCCCCGTGAGCATCCAGAGGGTAAGATTGGCGGCACCCATGCGTCCAAGGAGCTTCGCCTTCGGTAGCTTCTTCAACAACAACCTCACCCCCTCATTGTCCCACCGAAACGGGGAAACCTGATCCACATCACCAGGCCTATGCTTCCTGCCCACTCCTGCTCTCTCACCCACCAGAAACTGACGCAACTCGCTTCTCCCCGGCCCCATGCCCAACCGATAGTTCAGAGCTTCCCGCAAGATGATTGCTAATCCTCCAAAGTGAGGAGCCTCCCCGCCCACAAGGAGCTCAGCTCGCGTCAAATCCACAACTGGCCCCTCTCCACGGTGTCCAAGTGCGTGAGTCTTGGGGCCGTGCTTGGCTGCGGTAGCCCCAGTCAGAGGTCCTCCTCGGTGAGCGGCTTGCTGGTCTCGAAAGTGCGCGAATGAAATATGATTGCCACCAAGATATTGGAGGACTTGATGCTGACACGCATCCCCGAGATTGTGAATGGCCTCACGGATGTCATCGGTGATGTGTTGGTCAAGCCACGCTCGCAATGGGGCAAGTTCGATCTCTGGGCGTGTAAGGATCCTGTCGGCGAGGCGGTGACTCTCGATGGACGCATGCGAAAACACGAGAGATGGAGACTTGAGAAGGGCCTCGATGGCTGATGCGAAGAAGATTCCCTCTGTGTGACAAGCGTCCGAGAGCAGTAGCAGAATCACTGCACGGCATATAGTACGCGCGCGCACCTCCTTCCATCCTTTAGTCTTGACACGTTTGGTGTTGAAGGCAATATCCGACTCGGCGACCATTGCAAATACTAGCTCCCGCTCTATAACCCCCTCAAAAATTTTCTCGGCGCGTTCTCGTAACCCTGCCCAGCCATGGCCCGCTCTCCCCTTAACATCTACTAGCTTCACAGTTTTATTCTCTGTTCCTGGTTCGTCGGGGCGTATATGGTAAAGATTCCATGGGATCGAGTCTAGGTCTTTGAGCTGCTTAGCCTGGCCTTCTTCGAGAGATCCAGTACGGCCCCTGGACATCTTGTTTTTTTGCTGACGATGCAAAAATACGAATTGGATGATGTGGCGTACGAGCGGAGCGTATACTGGATAGGCCTGCAGGAGGTAGCTTCCCCACCTTCGACCGCTGAACAAATCGTACGGATCACCATTATCAAGGCCAAAGTCGTCATCGTCGTGATGAACTGTGGCGGCATCGAACAGGACCTCGATGAGAATAGGGAGGTCGCGTGTCAAGAATTGGTATACGACAAGAAGACTTCGACAGTGTTGCCAGCGGAGGATGGTAGCTAAAGTCTGGGCCTTGAGACTTTCCTTCTGAATTCGTGGTAGAAGGCGAGTTGATTCATGGAGGAGGGTGAAGGTCATGAGCATCGATGTTTCCTGAGACACGTGAGAGGAGGAGGGATAATCCACGTGAAGTGGACTGTAGTCAAGCCAGCCACTGAGGAGCACCTGTCGTTTGGCAACGATGTTGACCTCCTTTATGATCTCCGTTAGGCCTTTTCCAGGGTTTGTGTAGTTGGTCTTGGGTTGGGCTCCGATGGTGTGCGCCACTCCTTGTAAAATATCCACCTCCTGCTCGAGTATCGCCCTGTCAATCACTCGCCTCAGGAGCTCTACATTCCCTAACTCGGGTGGTTCAGAATCAGCCGCACCGGTAGGCTTCCGCATTCGAACTACGCGCGTGCCTCCTTGGCACGACAGGAGCAAGTAGTCTCGAATTGCTTCTAGACAATTACTAGAGCAATATCAGCATGTGAGCTAGAAACTGTATTATATCTACGGCACTCACGGTAGATCCGACTCCTTATGCCACTGAGAGTTTTCGACTGAGAACCCAGCATATTTGACGAGATACCATTGGTCGGTTGCATCAAATTTCTTCAAGAGATCATAGAGATGAGTACGCCGATTAAGACAGAGAAAGGGGGACATGTACATGGTTGATGACAGCCTCGACCTCAAACTCGTCATCTCCATAATCATCGCTATGTCTTGGTGCATGTTTCTTTCGCGGACTAGCTTCTTCTTCGGCATCTGCTTTCCGTTTGTTTTTGTTGGGATTGTCGCGCTCATCGTCCTCTTCGTTATCCGGCATCTCAGATTCACCTTCTGGATCGTAGTCCTCACCCCTGTGGTCATAAGGCAATTCTGAATCTGTAATAGATCAGTATAGATACAGAGTACGTAGAGAGCCAAAATACTTACCATTAAATGGCAGATCTGACAAGTCTGATAAAGCACTGCTGATATCGACTCCGACTGATGGGGTATCTGGTTGTTGTAGAACATAAGTATGGCACTAAAAGTACTTGCGATACATGATCATGTCACTTGCCTTGATTGTTCTCAGCAGAGGCTGGCTCGAGTTGCGTATCGACATCCATGATACTGAAGCCGGAAGCGGCAGACTGAGGTGTGGGTTCAGTCATTGTGGGCTCAGCAGAGGCTGGCTCGAGTTGCATATCGACATCCATGATACTGAAGCCGGAAGCGGCAGACTGAGGTGTGGGTTCAGTCATTGTGGGCTGTTGGGCCTGCTGGTCGGTGGACTCAGATGTCATCGTGTCAAGCTCAGCAGACGGCATCCTCAGTCCAGGCATCGCTGACTTCAACTGTGAGGCATAGTATGTGGCAAAGGCCGGTGCATTGACGGGATGGTGGATCCTGTCGGACAAATCCATGTGAGATAGACTAGATGTGTGGAGAGAAAGAGAACGTGCCATATGAAATCGTCGACTGCATCAATCACACGCTCGATGCCATCTTCACACTGCACTACCCATTCCACCTTGAGGACGATGAGCAACAAACGACAATGAAAGACTTAGACCAATGCTCACTATCATGCCCTTTGGTGTTTGTTCGCGGAGAACCTTGGTTACTTTGTACGGAACATCCATATCTTCCGAGGTGGAAACAGGCATAAGGTGACCAGAAGTGATGGGTTGGAATAAACTGAGCTGAGGGATGGATGAGGATGAGGTGAACCATGAGGCCATGAGTTCGCGACGGGAGTAGTACGAGTTTTTGGTGATTCCAAGCGCCATGTCTCTATGGCTTCGGTGCTTTGACGTAACGTAGGTCTTCATCTCCTCGATCAACGCCTGGTCATTCGGATCAAAGGGATCATGTTTGGAAGCCTTGACAGGCACCCATTCGCCACTCTGAGGATTGCGACACCGAACCTGGGAAAGGAGCCAGTTCAAGGTGTTAGGCTGGTCCAACTTGAGACCACATGCTGCGAGCCCGTTCAAGAACTCGAAGGTCATTTCATGGGCAAGGCGGCTCGACGCATCCAAAGGCGACCCAAGCATGAACTGGCCATCCTGTGCGAAGTTGCGCGAGCGCAGTTCACTACTGCTCTGAGTCCCGAAATTCCCAAAGCCCGTAGAGGGCGTGACAGCATAAGAACTGGAGCGCTCAGCAGTGACATCACTGGTATAGTAGACCAAGCCACAACGTGAGACTTCATCGGCCTGGTCCCAAGCATCACCAATTCCCTTCAGGTCGTCCATTTCGAAGGTGGAACCATGGTCGATACTGAATGGTGCAAACCCAGAATGGAGATCCTTGCCATTGAACATCACAAACACGATCCAGACGTCGAGCTCACGGCAGTAGAGACCAGGACGACCCAGCAGGAATGGGCCAGGGTCTGCACCTGTAAAAGTATACACATCAGCCTCAGATTCAGAGATATAAGGTGTAGAGCATACCTGGTGGCAACCGAAAGAGAAGGATAAAGAGCGTGATCATGGCGATATGATCAAGCCAATCCACGTGCCACTTCCCCTGTACCTCTCCGATACTCTTGATCATGTCGCCTCCAGACATTGAAGACGAAACATTCAATTGCAGAGATGTCGAACCTGGATCCATCCCACCGAGGGAAAAGAGGTTGTTGATCCAGGCATGGAAGTCATTGATCTCCATATCCTGCTTAGACAGAGACCACGACACGACTTGGCGGAACAGATAGTTGATGATTTCGAAGATTTCACGGATCTGAGCTCACATCTCCGGAGTGGCTACCTGAATCGCGGGTACCACCCGACCACGCCCCTCGCCTTGCTCAAGAGTGGCACCAAAGCTGAAAGAGCCATCGTACTTGAAAGTGACCACCAGGTTCATCTTCTTCCCCTTTGTCGCCCGCTGATTGAGCTTCAGAAACGCATACGCCCAGAGCGGCATGACTTCGGCCTCGGTGGCAGTGGCGGGACGGCCCATGATGAGGATGAACAAACGTTTGCATTTTGCTGTGATGGTCGCGATTTCCGGATGGTACTGCAGGGATTGGAGTGTCTCGCAGGAACCGGCAAACATAATCTTGCGTGGGTCGCCATCGAGGAACCAGACATGAGGAACTCCAGGGATCATCTGCACCATGCCAGGGATCGGACGGGAGGTGATTTTCTTTGTTTGCTGGTCGTAGTCTGCATTGACGTTCGGCGGTGTGACAATGTGAAGGTTGTGGCTCTTCTCCCTCATCGTGGCGTCGAGGAGCATGCTCTTGTCCTGGACGTAGCAGCGATGACGCGCGAACCTGTTATCCTCCCGAAGAATCCATTCGTGGGAGTCAGGATACGTAGACCCTCGTGGTGGCTGAGTTGCTGCTGGAGGGATGAGACGTGCAGGAAGCTCGGGTCCATGGAACTTGGCAGCCTCGGGGAATATGAATCTGTCCAGGTCGGGCCACACGGCGTTCACACCATGTTTTGGCATGCCAAACGGAAGTTTGACGTCGTCTGTGCTCAGAGTGTGAGACTCAAGTGGAATTGCAGTCACAGAGAGTAGTGACGTACAGTCATTGGTAGGAAGAGCATTGAAACCGAATTGTTCGAGGCCGATCCCAGCCTCCTCAGTCTTCGTTTCCTGAGAGTCAAGGATGACCCCTGGTAGCGAGATGAGTGGTGTACAGAGAGCTTTGATGAAGGAGCGTACCATTAACCTGATTCCGGCTAATATGTTTCTGAGTGTCGTCCCTTCCCATATCTCTGATTGACCCGAAGTTGGCTGTGGAAGAATATAAGGATTCAGATATTCTGTGCTGTCCAAGTGCGAGCTTACCGGGAGCAGCGTAGTCCCCCACTTTTATTGGTCCAGCCACGTTTGGTGGCTCTGTCACCGGGGCTGAGCGATTGCGGAAAGAGTCAGTATTTCAATGGCATATGTATTATACGGACATACCGGGACGCTCAT
Organism: Stereum hirsutum FP-91666 SS1; assembly: GCF_000264905.1. Lineage (NCBI taxonomy): Eukaryota > Fungi > Basidiomycota > Agaricomycetes > Russulales > Stereaceae > Stereum > Stereum hirsutum. Next base: position 117,690 of record NW_006763160.1, read on the forward strand.
GATGAACGTGCTGTGAGGGCCCCGCACCTGGTGTTTCGTCAAGATCTAAAGGAAAGAGTTTGGTTCAAACGATTCGCACTGGCAGGGACGAGGGAGGGGCCTTTACGGATAGATAGTTGGTTAAGGTGGAGGGAAGACATGCTTCGCCGAATAGTGTTGAATGGTGCCAATTCTTGCAAGTCAGTGTTTGGCGATGCACTCATTGAGTCCTGGGGGTCAGCTGATCGTGTACAGGTATGAGCTGGACATCAACCGAGAAATTATGGATTGCGCACCTCCAGGTGCCTGAGTGCCGCTGTGCTCATCGAATTCTGCAGCACTGCTGGTATCCTGAGAAAGGTAGAGGTGCAATTGGTACGTGTGTGTTAGGAAATGGGAGTACACATTATTAGCGATTCAGATAAACCGAATAAAAACTTCACCCACCATATTGTCCAAATCTCTCCAAGTGGTATCGTCATGTGCCTCACCAGTACACATATTAGTATCCTCCTGGCGTGTAGAATATTAGTCTTGTGGTCCCGATAATCATGCCGTGAGCAACCTACAGTTTGGTATGTCTTGCTGGAATGATTAGGTCGCTCTGGCCCGTGCTGTACAATCAAAGGAGCAGCATGAATGAAATAATAAACCGGAAGGGGGAGGGGGCAGGGTCCGGCTGGGGCTTAAACGCGAACTGATCGGCAAGCACCGGAGGCCTTCCTAAAGCGGTCTCCGGCGCTTCTTCGTCGTTCGTTCTCACCAAATGATGTCCAGGACGCGTTTTCCTTCGTTGACCGCCATCAGCGTGCCCTTCGCCCCCTAGTTGCCTGCAGTCTACGCTTTATATCCTCAGGTACCCCGGCCCATACACTCCAAATTTTTGCTAGCAGTGATCTCTTAAGTTCGCTTCACCATGCTGGGAAAGAGCAAAAAGAAAAAGGTGGGAAGTGGGGCAAGTTTGAAGGTACTTTATATCTATTTCTCCTGAATTAAGATTTCCTGCTTCCGCTTGACTGACGATAATCATGCAGAAACCCAAACCAACGACTTCATCTCATGCTAATCCCGACGATACACCTAGAAGCCCTCGAAAGCCGCGCCAGAACTACCGACAGTTGAACGATATGCGTGCTCCGAATCGTTCACCGGAGGAGATCGCTGTCGACCACGCACAGCATCAGCACCACTCAAAACTCTGCCAAGAAGAAAAGGAACAAATCATACCGTACAAGGCGCAAACCGACTCCCCTGTCTAATCCTCGCTGCATACTTGAAGAACAAGAACGGTATCGGCGCAAGTACGAGGGCGATCCCGGCGATGAGTGTAGACACCCAATTTATACCGAGCTAAGTACGAAACAGACGGTTCGGTTAAGAACTGGTGAGTGGTGAAGAAGAGCTGGGAGGGTGGCGGAACGCACTTTGTGATACATCTCAACAGTGAAGAGTGGTTGAGGAGGGCGCCGAGGGAGGCACCGATTGCGAGGCTGAGGAAGATGAGGCCGGTTTGGGAGATGGAGAGGTTGTGGCGTTCGATGAAGATGATGGGGAATGCTTCGAAGACTGGAATGGTTCAGAAGTAGGTCAGTCACACGAACTGTGAGGACGATTGGTTGATACGCCAGATGAGGGTACGTACGTCCGTGCGCAATGCTGTTGAGTCGTTGTATCTCTTTGTGTTGGATTTTTTGAGTGATGAGGGGTAAAGTGGAGGAGGATTGGGAGTTGTATGATTGGACAGATCGTAGTTTAGGTTTGGAAGATATTTTGTGATGGGAGGGACGCATCTAGTTGAATGTATCAGCGATACGATATACCTCAGCAGTGGTAATAGACGCACCTTAATGCTCAATAGGCTGAGTGAGTTCAATCGCAGGAGGCTAGAAGATAGTAGGTGAGAGAAAGAGATATGAGAAAATAGAGATCGTATCATGATAGCAGCCATCGTGGGATGAAGAGTCGTCATGTGGCACCAGTGTGGCACCTTCCTGGACGTCCAGGAGGTTCAGAGGATAATTTCAAATTGCACCAAAGACGCACGAAAAACAAAAATGAAATCAGATTGCTGCAGTAGTCAACGTCACAACTCATCCTTAGAGTCTGAAGGAATCTCAATAAGATCAGCAGCCCCAACATTCTTGCGTTCTGGATCCTTACGCTCAGCATAACCCAGTAGCTCCTCCACCAATGCAAGCCTTGTGCCACATAAATCGCCCGCCACACGTCCTTTGGGATCCTTCATGTTGAATCGGTATTCCAGAGGCACTCCTTCCGCATCAAGGGAGCCATGGAGAAGATGTTGGATAAATAGGAGGGTGAATATACCGCAATCAAACCCGTTAGCTTGGAAGGGGACCTAATAGGTCTGAGCATTGACGACAAATTCAGAAAAGAGATTCAAAAGTGAACTTACCTCCTGATGAGGCTCAATTGTCCAGAACTTGAACTCGGGAATCCCTAAGCCCAGAGCCTTCATAACCTTCCTCGTAAACATGGACAAAACCTGATCCAGATATTAATGGGCATCTATGTAGGGAAGCGCGATCACGAAACATACCTTTACATACTTCCAATGCACAGTTTTGGTCCTATCATTGATACCCTTATTGGCATTATACGTCGGCTCAAAGCTGTCGTACAAAATGATCGATTTACCAGGGATGTCGATGTGGGCCACAATCCAGTGGTTCTCGCAGTCGTGGATTGGGATAATGAACCTGGTGGGTGCTTGTGCATCTTTCAGGCGCGCTGACAACCTGTCAATCTTGGAGAAGGCAGATAAATCAGTATAGAGAATATATATCCTGAATATATATACGCACACGTCGATCGCCACCCACACGGTACTGGAAAACATGCTCCCATTCAGCCTCTAGCTTGCTGCCCTTCAAGGACTCAACATGAGGCTTCTCAACCAGACGACCTAGACAAACCGTCCAGAAGCCTGTCTTGAAGATAGCGACTCGGTCACTCAGAGGTGGCTGCCATGAACCACAGAAAAAGTTGATGACATCGCCTGTAAGCCAGCCGCCAGGGAGAAGACACCTTAGGGTGAACTCGTCGTGATTCCTCTTGAACATGACATTAGAGCCGACCGTGGTTATTTTCTGATGAACATATCACTCAGCATCATATACCACACTAACGGAGCAACATGATCACCTTCATGAGAGCGTCTTTCACCGAATTGTCTGACGACGGCACCCATTGGCCTTTCGTGAGCCAGGACAGCATTTCTTCCTCAATCAACAGCACCAAGAGCTGCAGAAACTGAAGAAGGGGCTCTACATTGCGCACATTCCACCTGAGCATACCCCGTAGAGACAAAGGTGGGACCCAAAGACCAAGAACACCCGCTAACTCTTTCAATACAGCTTGTCCATGTGAACAAACTGCGGACCAACGGTCGCGCTTTTGCCGTGTCGTGTCGATACATTTCGAATCCCGGAGAGTGGCCTGTATATCGAGACGCCAGAGGTGGAGGAACGTACGGCTGTCAACCTGAAATTTCTCATACATCTCTGCCACTCCATCTTTCCCTAAATCCATCCTGAACTCTCTGAGTTTATCCTTGAGTTCCAGAAGTATAGGATAGACACGGGGTGGTATGCAAGTGCCGGCAGGAAGGCCTATTATTGAGGTCGAACAGATACTTGGATGCGGAGGAGCGAGAGGTGGCGGAGGCGAAGGTTCATGGGGCGGGGGAACAGGTGGAGGTGAAGGTTCGCGGGCTGGAGAAATAGGCGGAGGTGAAAGTACTCGGGTTGGAGGGTTAGGGAGAGGGGGAGAAGGGGACTCGAGTTTGTTGTTGCGAGCGAGCTTGGCTTTCTCTTTGACTTTGGCGGCACGAGTATCATCCTTGTGCGCACGAGTTACAATTTGTGATGCATCCAAGTTTCTGAAAAGATCGCGTTTTGATGCACGAAGCCTATAGGTTAAGCAAATAGTATCAGTAGTATTTAGAGCAAAATATTATCACGGCGCACCTTGCAGCACATAGATTCTTTCGATCCTTTTGCGCACGGGTCAGTGTCATCGCTAGACGCAGAAAAGCAGCTTCATTAGATAGCCAGATATAACAAACGATAGCAGGACAAAGCCTCACCAAGACTGAATAGAGAGTAGCAGAACAGCAAGAGCAGACTTGGTCAAGACCGAAGGCACAGGACGACGGAGGTAGACGAGAAGCGATGGAGTTGGGCGAGATCAACGAACGCGAGTAGGCGTCGAAGTGTAAGCGGAGAGTCAAAAGTGCCGCAAACTCGGATGCTCGGCAGAATGGATTCAATTCGTTTCCAAATTTGGGAACGAATTGCATCCATGAATATTTCGACGATTTTGAAGGCGGCCGCGCGCCGGTGAAAGCCGGCGGAGTTTGAATTTCGTCGCTTTCGCTCGTCGAACGCGTTGTGTTGCTGCTCACATCAACGCGCACTCAACGGCTCGTCTACGCCGCCGCCGTCTCGCCTCAACCACACGACGAACTCGACAAGAACCCCGGATACGAGTATGGAAGAGGTAGAGAGCGGTACGAAGAGGCGAGAGGGAATGGGCTTCAGGTGCGTGCCACAACCCTGACGTCCCTTCGTGTACTGACCTGTTCTCACTTCCCTTCCCTCCACTTCCCTTCCCTTCCACCTCCTCCTGTTCACGAAACCACGCGTATCAACGACCGCTAGGCTTCAACGTCAAGACCCCGCGTCTCTCCCGCCCTCTCGACATGCCCCCCTTCAAGCGCGTCGTCCTGGGCAGCCCTATCGACTTCCACCGCCTAGGCTATCCCCGTCGCGCACCCAGCCTAGCTCCCCCATTCCATCCACACCCTCCCGCCACACAGCACCCTCATCCTCTCCGACCCAATCCACGATCTGTCGCACCCCCACACCGCGCCACGACGAACTCGCTCCGAAACTCAGATGGAAGGATGAGAGAGGTAGAGAGGGGTAGGAAGAGGAAATCAGCTAGGTTGAAGGGCAAATAGGTACGTGGAACAACCGTACCATTCTTTTGTGTACTGACTTGTATGCATTTGCCGCCTCTCACTTTCCCTCCCTCCACTTCCCTTCCCTTCCCTTCCGTCTCCTCACTTTCATGAAATTCGCTCGGAGAGTACTCCGCGCTCGCTTCCATCGCCGACGTGCTCCCAATCTCGTCCTTGGTCGATGTTGTTCTATCGTGGAATCACGATGCAGCATGAGGTGGAGCGTGATTCCCAGAACAGGTCCAACTATGCGATGTGTGCGGTGAACCCGAGTAGGATTTCGAAGACGTTCAACGATGCGGCGTTGATGGAGGTTGTAGATTCGATTTCGCATAAGATGGGGTGTTTGATCGAGATTGTTTGCTTTAACGTTGAGGTGCGTGTTTTCTTTCCACTATCCCTCTTCCCAGTATCGAGGCACCCTTCTACCCCTGCTACCTCTAAGCCAGCGTCATGCCGTTCCGAACAGGCTGGCGCAGCAGGCTCTCAAGCAGGGCAACCACAAGGTCGGCCATCCATCCATCCTCGCTGATCGTTGTCGTGCACTCGTGGCTGATTCGAAATATATCTAAATCGTCGAAAAAGCGTATCAGCAGACGAAAAACTTCGACCGGCTATCGTTCTTGTACCTCACAACGGGCAACACCGGCAAGCTGTCGAAAATGAAGAAGATTGCGGGCGCGCGGGGAGACCCGATGTCGAGATTCCATAACGCGCTGTTCGCGGGGGATGTCGCTGGACGGATCGTGATCCTGCGCGAGGTCGGAATGTGTAAGTTATAGCCTCACATCCCCACATTTACTTTTTTTCTGCTTTTTCATTATTGTTAACTTAACTTACGACCTGAACACGTTCAGACCCCCTCGCCTATCTGACGGCGAAAACGAACGGGATGGAGGAACTGGCGATCAAGATCCTCAAAGACGCCGGTCTGACGGTCCCACATCCTCCCTTCCACGAGACCACGCGTACTCACCACACGTATCGGCGAACGCTAGGCTTCAACGTTAAGGATTGCGTTACTCCTGCGCTCTCAACCTGTTGTTAGACCTTATGGGTATGTGCTTGCGATAACCCACCTTTCGTGGTATCAATATTGATGCACTCCCGAGTATCTTGAGCGGACATTCACACATGTTGTACGACTTTGTACCTTATACTGATACTGTGTTTCTTTTTCGATTGGAGGAGCTGATCTCTTTCCTTGTTCAATGTTCAGTCTTGCTTACTAGCATATATCCGCACCCATTCCATAGGGCTCCGTCGCATAAGTACATATGTAGTTCTTTGGAGTCCTGTAATTCAGTTCGGCAGTTTACCAGTTCCGCCCTGTTCGTAAGGCCTGAAACTGCCCAAAACACGTCAAAACTGACTTGACTGGTTTGCTGATGAAGTGTCAGCTGTATGTGAGGAGACTGACAGAGAGGGAGTCAAGGTTCGCTCAAGGCAGTCTGGATGCTGGCCACAAAATCCGCCAGTGCCACAGAGGGTGCTTTTTCTCGTGGCCGAACACCCTCGGCCACGAGAAAAAGCACCCTCTGTGGCACCTGGCTGAAGCATGGGCCACACACTCTTTCCCCACACTTCCTCGTACTACCACTCATGTCAAATCACCCTCTTGTGCAAAAGTAAGTTGAACATACTGACATTAATTGTATTTCGATGCATTCTGTAGGTACCCAGAACAAAATCACGGAAGCCGATACTGTCTACCGTGCCTCTTGGCCAGGCGTTTGTATTTACACAATCCATGCTCTACAATGAATCCGTTGAGACAGCCGGAGAGATGAGGGACATTATACTGAGAAGAAAGATACATGCAGAGAGACTGAAAAGCCAGCGATACATTCTTCTTCGATGCCCGTGCACGAATCAACTTTAGACGGACCATGCCATCTCGGGCTCCCTTGGCTACATCTGCAACAATATCTCCTAATTCCTGAGATGACGGTTCATGCAGCACACCCGCATAAACCAAATCTACACAGAGTAGATAACCGATCAACTTGCCGACTGTCGGATACATCATCAACCCTCCCTCTCCTCTTGCAAAGACGAGATGGTGCCACACGTTGTTGAACGACGGTTGCTCTGAGCCCTGTAGCATCTCCAGCAGAGACGCGCTGGCTTCCCAGAGCTGCGCAGCATTCTGGGGTCCACGATGAACACCATTGCCGTAAACCGTAGTCTTGCAGTAGTAGGATGCGGGTTTTGATGGGTCGTAAAACTGGAGCCAGGCAGCCATATCCGCAAAGTATCCCGGGTGGTCGTACAGAGCTGGCGCACCGAATGTGATGGCTCGGAAGAGAAGTGCACTGAAGAGCCCACCCCTGGTCAGAATACGACTTGCGACAAAGGGGCCGTCTGGTCCATTGATGTGTAAACGAGAAGGCGCATGCTCTCGCCATGCGAGGTATCGGTCTCGATCTTGGTCGATTGCTTGCTCAAGCTTGGATGTTGTCAGATAGCGAGAGTTGGTGAGACGAGAAGAGTCGATAACGAAGTCGAGGAATAGTTTGCGTGATGTGGCAAGTGATGTGGATATAGAACAGCGAGTTCTTGGTCTTCGGGCAGTCCTGTAATGTCCCATACTACGAAGAAAAGTGAGGTAACAATGAGTTTGTTTCCTGAATGTGAACAATGTAAATCGATATGGCCCACCTGTTCAAACCGTGTTAATAAGGGGCACAGGTTGAGGACTAGCAGAATAAAGTATTGACAAGGTGCTGCATAGAAAGGAATTAACAAAAGGATGTATGTGAAGATAAGTGCATCATACCCGTGTTGTGGTCGTTGGCCACAAGAACGTGTGGGTCAGTCAGCAGTGCCACCTGAGCACGTCGGGATTTTCCGGACTGACCTCGTAAATCCAACCCCATCTCCCTCACGTCCTCTTTCTGATCCCCACAATCGTGAATCTTAGCCTCCAAATCACAGACGAACAAGGTGACGCCTGGGTGGCCTCCGAATCACTATACAAACCGAACCGCATCTGCCACCTCTCCGAACACATCCGCTGGTGCTGGGTCGCCCTCGCGCTCTTCTCCCTTGTCATCTAAGCGACGAAAGGAATCGACATGAACTCGACCCACCAGGACATCCTTACCATCGGCGTGCTTGGAGTCACAATCGCCTTCGACATCGAGATCCTCATCCGCATCGCCATGCATTTCCCGGACTGGCGGGCGTTCTTTGCCAAGGGCCAGAATTGGCTCGACCTCATGCTCGCGCTAGGCAGTAGTGTGAATCAGATTCCGGTGGTGAGGGATTCGGAGGTGTATCCGTGGTTGACGATCTTTTAGTTGATGAGGTTTTATCCGGTGATATCGAAGATACGGAGGATGAAGCCCTTATTGGTGCGTTCGTCTTGTCGTCTCACTCCTGTGAGCCCTCTGCTGAGAGCTGCGTGTGTGCGTGTGTGCGTGTGTGGATATATAGCTCTCCGTGTTCGGAGACATGTACGGTCTCGCGAACATGACGCTCTTCCTCCTCCTCGTGAACTTCCTCGCCGCCCTCGCCGCGCTCCAGCTCCTCCAGGGCGACCTCACCGCGGACGATAACATGACCTTCAGACAGATCTACACGTCCTTCCTCGCGGTGTATCAGATCTCCTCGTCTGACAATTGGATGGCGGTGTTGTACAATTCGGCGGACACGGAGTCGGGGCTCGGACAGACGGCGATCATCTGTTTTTTTTCGGCTTGGTTTTTCTTCGCGATTTGTACGTGTCACCTTCCTTCTCCTCGAACCGTTCTGAGGACAATTACGTCGCTCTTCGCACGAAACCACAGTTATCGTCATCGACGGGAACTTCAACATCGCCGAAGAATCGAAACGAGTCCGACAGACGGACGATTACTCGGCGACCCACCAGCCGCAGAGAGTCAAGGCGACCTGGGTCAGGAAGCTCAATCCCTATCAGCGGTTGAGTCCGTCTCCGAAGGCGATTGTCGTGGAGAGTCTGCCGTCGAACTTGGCGTTGCCAATGTAGAAGGCGTTGGTGCAGGATTATGGACTGCCGGGGATGGAGAGGATGAGTAGTGTGAGTTTGGGCTTTTCTATCCAATTCGTCGTTAGGTGGTGAGAATTAATTTGGATCGTTATCAGAAACGCAAGGTGGACGGGAAGAGGAGCGGTTCGGAACACGTAACGAGCAAGTCGTTGAGCGTGCTGCAGCAGTTGTTCATTGGCGCTACGTGTGTCATCGCTGATACATGATGGGGGAGCTCCAAAGAGCTGCTCGCCTCGTTTGGTCACAATGTCGCTGCCGCAGAGGAGATGAATGACGCGCTTCATGATCGCAGGGCCCAAACGGCGGATCTCGTCCGGGACCATCCATCCTACGCCAAGATGTTCTGGGTGTTTTCGCAGAATGACGCTTTCCGTCGCTAGTGCCAGTCCGTCGGCAGACCCGCAGACGGCGAATGGATATTCGGACGGCCGACGTCCGCCACGGCACACACCATCCTCCTGACCGTCATCGGTGGCAGCGTCGTCGAAAGCATCACGACCCCGATCTTCCGCCGCAATTTCTACAACCTATACAGACACAACCGCGGCTCATGGTTCAATCTCTCAGAGGCCGTATCAGGGCTCATGCTCGCCATCGAGCTCATCATCAATATCATCGCCGGCGGCTTCCTCTTCACCCCGAACGCGTACGTCTGTAGTATCTGGAATGTGCTCGATTTCGCCATCATGGCATGCATAGTCGTCAACGTCACAACGCGCCTCATCTTCATCCGTGGGCTCAGTCGGTTCACGAGGGCGTTTAAGGTGCTCCGCGCACTGAGGCTCATCACGCTCGTCGAGAAGATGCAGGCAACGTTCGAGTCGCTCGTCCTTTCCGGCGCGTCTCGTATCTTTGACGCAGCCATGCTGGCTATCGTGTATATGATCCCTTACGCCGTTTGGGGGCTCAATATCTTCGCCGGCCTCATGAACGAATGCAACGATTCGAACAGCACCGGCATCTCGGATTGTATCTACGGGTACGAGAACGACGTCGTTGGCGGACACGACAATCTGGCCTTTACGTTCCTGGTGCCCCTGTTTGAAGCCCATATGTTTGTATTTACATGGTCTTTGCGCTATAATGAATCCGTGACACCGTCCAAGAAATTATGGATTGGAAACTGGAAGAGATATACTTGCAGAGAGATTGAAAAGCGGGCAATGCATTCTTCCCCAATGCCTGTGAACAAAATCAACTTTAGATGGACCATGCCATCTCTGGCCCCTTTTAATACTTACACCCGTACCGACATCTCGACTGAGGGATGCCCATCACTACTGGGACAATGTGCTTTCCTGAAACGGAACACATCTGATTGATATCCGCATCAGTGGCACTGGAGATATAGACATTGGGTTACCAGGTAAGTCCAGCCCCATATCACGTACCTTCTCTTGATCCCCAACCACCACCATGAACGCGACCAACATTGAGAGGACAGTTCTTGCTGTCGAGCCGCGGTATGCCTTCAATGCTACCTTTTCTTGGGAAGCACACCACTCATGCCATGCACAAGGACCCTCACCCTCATGGATCTAAATGAGGATGCACTACGTCTTGTCATAGCAAATCTCGACAAGAAGTCAAGCGCCCGTCTCGCTCAGACCTGTTGCTCCATGTCTGAAGAGGCGCTTAACGGACTCTGGGCCACTGTCGAGTGGTCCGATGTCTTGTGCATGGCTCGTTCCCTTGTAGTTGTGGAGGAAGTTGCCAATGCGTCTTCTTGGGGACAGACAGGTCAGGGAGGATGGGGGGTTCCGGGGAATGTGACACCTACCAATACTGATAGAGTTGATCCTGTGGTGCGTAAAACACCTGATCTTCTTCTATGTAAATTACAATTTAACCCTCCCTCAGGAGCTCTCTGCATACCTACGAATCACTTTCTACACCTTGCGAGTTCGTCATCTCTTCGATGATCTTCAAGGCCGTGATCATGGCCAGCTCTCCAGAAGACTGATACGTACCTCACATGGGGCCCGACCGCTCTTCGCCGACCTGGTCTCTTTCAACGGTGATCTGAATAGCGAGGTCTTCCAGCTGAACGTCTTTGGCAAAGGCATCAAGAGGCTCGCTCTTCGAGTCGATACACCCGGGCATAGTATCACGCGTGGTGCCTTTCTTACCCACTTTTCACGGTCATACCCCGCCTTGAACAACGTCACACTCACTGCAACCTCGAGTCCCGACAATCTCTCATTCTTCCTCGATGTTGTTGTGCCATTCATTCATGAGCAACACAGTCTAAAATCTCTGACTCTTCCCGCACACGTCTTGTGCCATGAGTTTTTGGAGACACTTGGGCGCAAAACAACCTCCCTCACTTCCCTTCATGCATCATTCTTCCAGAACGAGATTGACCCATCGAGTACCAGCTCATTCGACTCATTTCCTTGGCCTGCGGAATTTACTGCACCCATCAGTGTGTCCAGCGGCATCACTTCGCTATCAGTTGCATCGTCATGTGACGCACTTGCAAGATTTCTACAGACGCAGCCGGAAATCCCATCCTCGCTCACCGACCTCTCCTTCCGATACATCCACGATGCCGACTCTCGTAGAGCGTCCATTCGTCACCTGTCTGGAGTCATCAGCACCGAGTGCACCTCATTGCACTCTCTTGTGCTGAACTTACATGCAAACACGGCGCAGATATTGCCGTACCATAGCCATAACCACCCAGCGCTCACCTGGGATCTTTTACAACCGATATCGAGTGCGCGATCGCTCACGAGGCTCACCATATACGATACATATACCATGGAGCTTGATGATCAGGAGGTTCTTTCCATCGCACATGCCCTTCCAAATATTGAGATCTTGTATCTCAATCCGAATCCGTCCAGTATTGGAGGTAGTCGCCCCAGCTTGCAGTCAGTGGAACACTGTGTTGCCCACCTCCCCCACCTTCTCGAACTCGGCTTGTGCCTGCGAATCGACAATGACATCCGTATAAAGCCTGTCATAGCAGACGACTGGTTTGCGCGCCGGCAACGGTGTTCCCTCAAGATCGTCCATCTCGGCTTCACGCAATTTCCATCTCAGGACATATTTACGGTCACTCGGCAAAGCTGTCGATTCTTAACGAAATGTCTCCCGATGTTTACTCAAATCCGCGTAGGATTGCTGGAGGATGACACTTGGCCCATTCCGGCTCCTGTTTGGAATCCTATATCTCTGAATCACCATAACTGGGTCGAGATCTGGGCTCCGCTTATCTTGGACTTGCGAATGTCATTCGAGGAAGGAACAGCATATGGGGCTCAGAGGGTTGAGGCAGTTTCGGAAATTATGGTTGATGCTGGTAGCGATGATGGGAAGATGGGGAGGGTACGAGGGGATAATGATCATGAGGGATTGGAGGGGCAAGATGATAGTACTGGCGATGATCATAGTGTCATAGACAAGGGCTGTATTTTCTGCTGATAGAGAAGGCTGTGTATCTTCATTGTATTCGTGAGCGCTTTGGTGCCGCAGTGGCTCATGGACTTTGGGACTGTTTTTGGTGTTCTTGGTCATGTAGATATCTTGAGCTGGGCGATTTGACTGTCGAGCAGAGCAGTAAGATCCAATACAGTGAAAACCAACGACTCTCTTCTTGAATGGTCTAGATTGCGCCACTGGGCCACAGATGCACGAGAAGTGGCGCAAATCACATGACAATTCAAGGCTTCTTCCATCCGAGGCCAATCGGACTTCCGAGCTACTTCTGACTGACTTCCGCCTTGACCTCCCTCCGACAGTGCGACCTCCCTCTGACCGTGCTCCGGTGCGGGATGACAATGTGGATTGGCTGCTCTACTCTGATAACCAAGACCTGAACTGTGTCCTTTTAACGACTTCATGTTGAAATGGGCCCGCATAAAACTCTGGCCATGTTATTCCTCACTTTCATGCGATCCTGTTGCAGGGTGTGTGATCTGTTGCAAGTGTTCCGTTCGAACTGACGAGCAGAGATCTCCGTCAACGTCACTCCCGCCTGTCTGGAGTATCCTCTTTGGGCAGTAGCTCGGGAGCATATAAGGACCCAACCGTCGAAGGAAGAGCTGCTGACGAGCTCTCTCCGCCCCCTTTACTTCAGTCATGAAGACCCCTCCTCGTGAAGCCGTAAAGTCCAATAGAGGCGTCAAACAATGCCGTTAGCTCTATTTCATGTTCACTCTTTGTGTGAGCTTTCCGCACGCATCTAACTCCTGGTCATTCACAGTCACACCGCCCGCGACGCCTGCCGACGTGCTGCTTGTAACTGAGGGCTCGACTAGCGCACTAGCGGGTCATCTTAATGTGCGTATATCAACATGCACATATTTTCTGCGATCTCATTGACCACGCAGCGTAACGAGGTCTTGCGCGATGAGAGTCCAGAGTCAGAGTCGATCACTGAGATCTCTTCGGATGGAGCCATGCCGTACACAAAAGTATGTACCGCCCTTATCTAGCTCATTTATCCAGATGTCCCATCATTAATGCTTCATCTATGTGCGCTGAAGGGTGCTTCGGTGTCTGAAGCGTTATGGGCGGTTGTGACAGGGAAACTTGAGACCGCTTTTGCAGGGGATAAGGCTTTTCAGGAGGCCTGCGCGCATATCTCAGTATTGCCTCGTAATATTTTAGATCAGGCCAGTGATGACATTGTGTCAAAAGTCATGAGCCAACTCAGGTGGGCTCTGCAGTTCGCCCAAGATATAACACCCGCGCCCGAGATCTACCAAGATAGTGTCCGATTCACCGCACAGGAGAAGGGCAAACAGCGTGCAGAGGTGTGTCACACATTCGTCAATTTTTGGCTCATATTGATGGATCATTTGCTCTTGTTCAGGTATCTGGTCCCAGCACTTCTCAGACTCCTGGTCTCGGGAACGCGACTTCTGGTGGCTCGTCGGTCCTTGCACCATTCCCGCTTTTTCCAGGATGGGACTCTTTCGACTCAGAAGATGAAGGATCCAATTCAGATGTAGGTGGTGACCGTTACAGACCTATAGATGTTGACGGCGAGGCTGGCGGGAGTCGTGTGGATGCTCTGGATGAGGCTAAGGATGAGGATGATATGGACATTGACGATGAAGAGGCCACAAAGACAAAAGTGGACTTGGTTGAGTCCGAGTCTCATGAGCGTATATCTGCGGTATACGCTGCTGTGTGGGGCATTGAATCGGCTAAGGCAAGTGTTGTTGCCAACTCTGATTTCGCCACATTCATGCATGACATTTTAACATGCTGCCGATGTAGATTATGGCGGGCGTGGACGTCAATCCGGAGCCCCTCAAAGCGCCGAAGGAAGGGAGGAAGAACAGAACGAACATGGAGGCCACGGGTGAAAACAGGACGGCTAATATGAAGAAGGATAATGTGGTCTCCGTAAGCATCTTGTTCCTGGGTTTCTCTTGCATCGACTAACAGCGGGTGACTACACAGGACGATCCCCCTATCAGAAATAAACGCAAAGCTCAAGCGGGTCCAAGTAATACTTCTCAGGTAAGACTCCTTGATATATGCATATTGACTCTTGGTGACCTTCCCACATTTAGTCCTCCACCAACAAGAAAGCGAAGGGCCCTGTGACGCCCAAGAAAAAAAAGTAAGTGTCGATCATACGGGATCCTTTCAATCCGTATTGGAAGTTTTGAGTTAACATGCCTTTTGTACTGGCGCAGGGGCCACTCTTTAACTGGTTGATCCAGTAGTCTCTACGAGCCACATTTGGCGGGCATATCACTCTGCTTGTTCACATTTGCTTTGTTTCAGCTTGCACCGTTTCCGAGGACTTGTCTGTCCCTAATTCGACTCTAAGCCCTTCTCGTCTGTGTCTGTCCTGATTTGTCTTTCTTGTCGGTCTGGGCCCTACCATACAAAACCCAGCTTGCTCACGTAGTTTGATCACTTTCATATCATTTTGCTATGGGGTAGCGTATCCGAATCCTCGAGCTCTCCGTGCGTTAGCCTCCGATCTTGACCCTTCATCCTGCTTCGTCTCTTCCGTTTTCTATATTTTATGATTGGCAGCACTTTCCGTTCTTGTCGCTACGGTTATGAGATTATTTGTGGTTTCAATGTCAAGCAAGATGCCATGTACAGTCGTCTAAACCGCTTTCCAATGCTGCCTTGTGGCGCAAGCGCATGAATCCAATTTCATACTCCGACCTGTGGCGAACGACGGTGCACGCTCAAACACTGATCAACCAGCTGCTGCTTCCACTACCTAGTCTTGAATAACTGTCTCGTCACTTTGCAAAGGTATTTTGCATGTTGATAGTCTCCTTCGATCTTGCGCATTGGGGTCCTAAGCGGATTGCCCTGAGAACGTTGTGCTGATCTACATTCCTTACTAGATCCTCAGTCCGCCACAATGATCTTGGTCCCTGCCAGTGCCAAAACCCTCTGTGATACCATTCGGAACTCCATTGGCGAGCCCCCGGAAGAACCTGCTAAATGCATTCAGTGGTTCGCAGCGCTCCTCATCGTGACCGGCCGCAACCAAAGACATCCCCGAGCAGTGCCAGACGCGGCCGTAGCCAACATCATATCATGCATTCTCCCGCCAGCCACTCCTATAAATTCTGCAACTACGACTTCAATCCCGCCTCTGCCATCAGCTGAAAGAGTGCAATTGCTTCTCGATTGGCGCAAGGGCGAGCGTGCGGTGGGAGTGGCGGGCCTCGCACAGATCTTTGCACCGGTATCAGGACAACTCCCGAGCCGCCGGGAGAAGGACATAGTGTATGTGATGGGCATTAGTGGGGATCGAGAGGAGATAGTGAGACATTTGACCGAGGCCATGGAACGCCCCACATGCA